>NW_028116486.1:0-31375 GCF_964273445.1 Streptopelia decaocto | reverse complement strand
GGGGGGGCACAAAGTAGCGGGGGGGGCACACACGCCCCACACAAGCGGCGGGAGATCGCCCCCCCCCCCAAATCCCACCAACATGGCGGCCCCCGCCCGCGTCCCTCCCGCCATGGCGGGCGGGTGGGTGGGTGGGAGGGGCGTGGCTTGCGCTGGCCACGCCCCCCCCCCCGGCGGCGCGGCCGGGGAGCGGAGCGGCCGCTCGGCCACAGGCGCAAGATGGCGGCTCCCAGGGCGGCGTGAAAGCGGCTCCGTCCGGCGCCCGCCCCGCTGCGCCCGCCCCAGCCCGCGCTCCGGGAGCCCCGCGCCGGGGCGGCCCCGCGGCCCCGAGGAAGCGGCGGAGCGGCCGCGGAGCCCGAGCGGCCGGCGGGCGGCAGGTGGGGCCGCCGGGGGGGGGAAGGAGGCGGCCGCCATTTTCCGCACGGGCAGCGACAAGATGGCGGCTCCCAGGGCCCGGGTGGGGGGGGCGGGAATGGCACCCCCGCCAATCGCCCCGGTGCATGGTGGGGGGGGGGGAGTGACCCCCCCGCCAATCGCCCCGGTGCATGGTGGGGGGGGGGGAGTGACCCCCCCGCCAATCGCCCCGGTGCATGGTGGGGGGGCGGGGGGGAATGGGGGGGGCGGGAGTGACCCCCCCGCTAATCGCCCCGGTGCATGGTGGGGGGGGCGGGGGGGGTAATGGGGGGGCTGTGGTGTGTGTGTGTCCCCCCCCCCGGGGTTAATTGCGTCGTTAATTGCGGTGAATGGGGGCGGGGGGGTGTAACGGGGTAATTAACGGTGTGGGGTGGTTGGCGGCGGGGGGGGCTGGGCGCTAATTGGGGGTGGGGGGGAGTGGGGGGGTCATCGGTGGTTCAGGGGGCGCAATGGGGTTCAGTTGATTCAATGAGGTTCATGGGGTGCAGTTGGTTCAATGGGTGCAGTTGGTTCAATGGGGTGCAGTGGGGTTCAATGGGGTGCAGTGGATTCAATGGGGTTCAGTGGGGTGCAGTTGGTTCAATGGGGTTCACTGGGTGCAATGGGGTGCAGTGGGGTGCAGTTGGTTCAATGGGTGCAGTTGGTTCAATGGGGTGCACTGGGGTGCAGTTGGTTCAATGGGTGCACTGGGGTGCAGTGGGTTCAATGGGTGCAGTTGGTTCAATGGGGTGCAGTTGGTTCAATGGGGTGCAGTGGGGTGCAGTTGGTTCAATGGGGTGCAATGGGGTGCAGTTGGTTCAATGGGGTGCACTGGGGTGCAGTGGGTTCAATGGGTGCAGTTGGTTCAATGGGGTGCAGTTGGTTCAATGGGGTGCAATGGGGTGCAGTTGGTTCAATGGGGTTCAATGGGGTGCAGTTGATTCAATGGGGTTCACTGGGTGCAGTTGGTTCAATGGGTGCAGTTGGTTCAATGGGGTGCAGTTGGTTCAATGGGGTGCAATGGGGTGCAGTTGGTTCAATGGGGTTCAATGGGGTGCAGTTGATTCAATGGGGTGCAGTGGGGTGCAGTTGGTTCAATGGGTGCAGTTGGTTCAATGGGGTGCAGTTGGTTCAATGGGGTGCAATGGGGTGCAGTTGATTCAATGGGGTGCAGTGGGGTGCAGTTGGTTCAATGGGTGCAGTTGGTTCAATGGGGTGCAGTTGGTGCAATGGGGTGCAATGGGGTGCAGTTGGTTCAATGGGGTTCAATGGGGTGCAGTGGATTCAATGGGGTTCACTGGGTGCAGTTGGTTCAATGGGGTTCACTGGGTGCAATGGGGTGCAGTGGGGTGCAGTTGGTTCAATGGGGTTCAATGGGGTGCAGTTGGTTCAATGGGGTTCACTGGGTGCAATGGGGTGCAGTGGGGTGCAGTTGGTTCAATGGGGTTCAATGGGGTGCAGTTGATTCAATGAGGTTCATGGGGTGCAGTTGATTCAATGGGGTTCAGTGGGGTGCAATGGGGTTCAATGGGGTGCAGTTGGTTCAATGGGGTGCAGTGGGTTCAATGGGGTGCAGTGGGGTGCAGTTGGTTTAATGGGGTGCAGTGGGTTCAATGAGGCTCAGTGTGGTTCACTGGGTTCAATGGGGTTTAATGGGGTGCAGTGGGGGTCAGTGGGGTTCACTGGGTTCAATGGGGGTAAATGGGGTGCAGTGGGTTCAATGGGGTGCAGTGGGGTACAGTTGGTGTAATGGGGTGCAGTGGATTCAGTGGGTGCAATGTAGTTCAATGGGGTGCAGTGCATTCATTGGGGTGCACTGGGTTCAATGGGGTTCAGTGGGGTGCAGTGGGGTGCAGTTGGTTTAATGGGGTGCAGTGGGTTCAGTGGGGTGCAGTGGGGTGCAGTTGGTTCAATGGGGTGCAGTGGGGTGCAGTGGGGTGCAGTGGGGTGCAGTTGGTTCAATGGGGTGCAGTGGGTTCAGTGGGGTGCAATGGGGTTCAGTGGGTTCAGTGGGGTGCAATGAGGTTTAATGGGGTGCAGTGGGTTCAGTGGGGTGCAATCGGGTTCAGTGGGGTTCAGTGGGGTGCAGTGGGGTTCAATGGGGTTCAATGGGGGTCAGTGGGGGTCAGTGGGGTTCGCTGGTGTTCAATGGGGGTCGATGGTGTCCACTGGTGTTCAATGGGGGTCAGTGGGGGTCAATGGTGCTCAGTGGGGTTCAGTGGGGGTCAATGGTGCTCAGTGGGGTTCGGTGAGGGTCAATGGTGCTCAGTGGGGTTCAGTGGGGTCAATGGTGCTCAGTGGGGGTCAATGGTGCTCAATGGGGGTCAATGGTGCTCAGTGGGGGTCAATGGTGCTCAATGGGGGTCAATGGTGCTCAGTGGGGGTCAATGGGGGTCAATGGTGCTCAATGGGGGTCAATGAGGTCAATGGTGCTCAGTGGGGGTCAATGGGGTTCAATGGTGTTCAGTGGGGGTCAATGGGGGTCAATGGGGTCAATGGTGTTCAGTGGGGGTCAATGTGGTTCAGTGGGGTTCAATGGGGTTCAATGGGGGTCAATGGGGGTCAATGGGGTTCAATGGTGTTCAGTGGGGGTCAATGGGGGTCAATGGGGGTCAATGGTGTTCAGTGGGGGTCAATGGGGGTCGTTGGGTTCAATGATGCTCAGTGGGGGTCAATGGGGTTCAATGGTGTTCAGTGGGGGTCAATGTGGTTCAGTGGGGTTCAGTGGGGTTCAATGGGGGTCAATGGTGTCCACTGGTGTTCAATGGGGGTCAGTGGGGGTCAATGTGGTTCAGTGGGGTTCAATGGTGGTCAATGGGGGTCAATGGGGTTCAATGGTGTTCAGTGGGGGTCAATGTGGTTCAGTGGGGTTCAATGGGGGTCAATGGGGTTCAATGGTGTTCAGTGGGGGTCAATGGGGGTCGTTGGGGTCAATGATGCTCAGTGGGGGTCAATGGTGTTCAATGGTGTTCATTGGGGTCAATGGGGGTCAATGGGGTTCAATGGTGTTCAGTGGGGGTCAATGGGGGTCGTTGGGGTCAATGATGCTCAGTGGGGGTCAATGGTGTTCAATGGTGTTCAATGGGGTTCAATGGGGGTCAATGGGGTTCAATGGTGTTCAGTGGTGTTGAATGGTGTTCAATGGTGTTCATTGGGGTCAATGGTGTTCAATGGTGTTCAGTGGGGTCAATGGAGTCAATGGTGTTCAATTGGGTTCAATGGTGTTCAATGGTGTTCATTGGGTTCACTGGTGTTCATTGGGTT
The DNA here is from genome assembly GCF_964273445.1 of Streptopelia decaocto. Lineage (NCBI taxonomy): Eukaryota > Metazoa > Chordata > Aves > Columbiformes > Columbidae > Streptopelia > Streptopelia decaocto. The sequence goes on along the minus strand of NW_028116486.1, from coordinate 27,718 downwards.
CACTGGGGTTCAATGGTGTTCACTGGGTTCAATGGTGTTCAATGGGGGTCAATGGTGTTCAATGGGGGTCAATGGGGGTCAATGGGGTCAATGGCGTTCAATGGCGTTCAATGGGGGTCAATGGGGGTCAATGGGGTCAATAGGGGGCAATGGGGTCAATGGTGTTCAATGGCGTTCAATGGGGGTCAATGGGGTCAATGGTGTTCAATGGGGGTCAATGGTGTTCAATGGGGGTCAATGGGGTCAATGGGGTTCAATGGGGGTCAATGGTGTTCAATGGGGGTGAATGGGGTTCAATGGTGTTCAATGGTACTCAATGGGGGTCAATGGTGTTCAATGGGGGTTAATGGTGTTCAATGGGGGTCAATGGGGGTCAATGGTGGTCAGTGGGGGTCAATGGTGGTCAATGGGGGTCAATGGCGGTCAATGGCGTTCAGTGGCGTTCAATGGGGTTCAATGGGGGTCAATGGTGTTGAATGGGGGTCAATGGTGCTCAATGGTGGTCAATGGTGGTCAATGGTGTTCAATGGGGTTCAATGGGGTTCAATGGGGGTCAATGGTTTTCAATGGGTTCAATGGGTTCAATGGTGTTCAATGGGTTCAATGGGTTCAATGGTGTTCAGTGGTGTTCAATGGTGTTCAATGGGTTCAATGGTGTTCAATGGGTTCAATGGGGTCAATGGGTTGAATGGGTTGAATGGGTTCAATGGGTTCAATGGGGTCAATGGGTTAAATGTGTTCAATGGGGTCAATGGGTTCAATGGGGTCAATGGGTTCAATGGGGTCAATGCTGGTCAATGGGGTCAATGGGTGCTCGGTGTCCCCCCAGAGCGGGCATGGCGGGGGCGTCGCCCCCCCGGGGTTCAATGGTGTTCAGTGGGGGTCAATGGGTTCAATGGGGTCAATGGGTTCAATGGGTTCAATGGGTTCAATGGGGTCAATGGGTTCAATGGGTTCAATGGGTTCAATGGGGTCAATGGGGTCAATGGGTTCAATGGGGTCAATGGGTTCAATGGGTTCAATGAGGTCAATGGGTTCAATGGGGTCAATGGGGTCAATGGTGTTCAGTGGTGTTCAATGGTGTCAATGGGTTCAATGGGTTTAATGGGTTCAATGGTGTTCAATGGGTTCAATGAGGTCAATGGGTTCAATGGGGTCAATGGGGTCAATGGGTTCAACGGGGTCAATGGGTTCAATGGGTGCTCTGTGTCCCCCCAGAGCGGGCATGGCGGGGGCATCGCCACCCGGGGTTCAATGGTGTTCAATGGGGTCAATGGTGTTCAATGGGGTCAATGGTGTCAATGGGTTCAATGGTGTTCAACGGGGTCAATGGGTTCAATGGGGTCAATGTGTTCAATGGGGTCAATGGTGTTCAATGGGGTCAATGGTGTTCAATGGGGTCAATGGGTTCAATGGGGTCAATGCTGGTCAATGGGGTCAATGGGTTCAATGGGGTCAATGCTGGTCAATGGGGTCAATGGGTGCTCTGTGTCCCCGCAGAGCGGGCGTGGCAGGGGCGTCGCCCCCCCGGGGTTCAATGCTGTTCAGTGGGGGTCAATGGGGTCAATGGGGTCAATGGGTCAATGGGTGCTCTGTGTCCCCCCAGAGCGGGCATGGCGGGGGCGTCGCCCCCCCGGGGTTCAATGCTGTTCAATGGGTTCAATGCTGTTCAATGGGGTCAATGGGGTCAATGGGGTCAATGGGTTCAATGGGTGCTCTGTGTCCCCCAGAGCGGGCATGGCGGGGGCGTCGCCCCCCCGGGGTTCAATGGTGTTCAATGGGGTCAATGGTGTTCAATGGGGTCAATGGGTTCAATGGGTTCAATGAGGTCAATGGGTTCAATGGGGTCAATGGGTTCAATGGTGTTCAATGGGTTCAATGGGGTCAATGTGTTCAATGGGTCAATGTGTTCAATGGGGTCAATGGGGTCAATGGGGTCAATGGGGTCAATGGGTGCTCTGTGTCCCGCAGAGCGGGCATGGCGGGGGCGTCGCCCCCCCGGGGTTCAATGGTGTTCAATGGGGTCAATGGTGTTCAATGGGGTCAATGGGGTCAATGCTGTTCAATGGGTGCTCTGTGTCCCCCCAGAGCGGGCATGGCGGGGGCGTCGCCCCCCCGGGCCCCCCCCGCGCTGCAGCCGCGCTGGAAGCGGGTGGTGGGCTGGTCGGGGCCCGTGCCCCGCCCCCGCCACGGCCACCGCGCCGTGGCCATCAAGGAGCTCATCGTGGTGTTCGGCGGCGGCAACGAGGGCATCGTGGACGAGCTGCACGTCTATAACACAGGTATGGGGATAATATAGATAATATAGGTACAGGGGGTGTGGGCAACGAGGGCATCGTGGACGAGTTACACGTATATAACACAGGTATATGGATAATATAGATAATATAGGTACAGGGGGTATGGGCAATGGGGCATCGTGGACAAGCTGCACGTCTATAACACAGGTATAGAGATAGTATAGATAATATAGGTACAGGGGGTGTGGGCAACGAGGGCATCGTGGACGAGCTGCACGTCTATAACACAGGTATATGGATAATATAGATAATATAGGTACAGGGGGTGTGGGCAACGAGGGCATCGTGGACGAGCTGCACGTCTATAACACAGGTATAGAGATAGTATAGATAATATAGGTACAGGGGGTATGGGCAATGGGGCATCGTGGACGAGCTGCACGTCTATAACACAGGTATAGAGATAGTATAGATAATATAGGTACAGGGGGTATGGGCAATGGGGCATCGTGGACGAGCTGCACGTCTATAACACAGGTATAGAGATAGTATAGATAATATAGGTACAGGGGGTATGGGCAATGGGGCATCGTGGACGAGCTGCACGTCTATAACACAGGTATAGAGATAGTATAGATAATATAGGTACAGGGGGTATGGGCAATGGGGCATCGTGGACGAGCTGCACGTCTATAACACAGGTATAGAGATAGTATAGATAATATAGGTACAGGGGGTGTGGGCAACGAGGGCATCGTGGACGAGCTGCACGTCTATAACACAGGTATAGAGATAGTATAGATATGGGGGCTATGGGCGTGTATGGGGTGTCCTATGGGCAATGGGCCATCGTGGATGAGCTGCATGTGTACAACACCAGTCAGTGCTGGGGGGCCCTATGGGCTTTGGGGGGTCCCTGTGGAGTTTGGGGGTCTCTATGGGCTTTTGGGGGTCCCTGTGTGGTTTGGGGGTCCCTATGTGATTTGGGGAGCCCTGACCCCCGTCCCCCCCCAGCCACCAACCAGTGGGGTCTATGGGGTCTGGGGGTCCCTGTGTGTTTTGGGGAGCCCTGACCCCCGTCCCCCCCCAGCCACCAACCAGTGGGGTCTATGTGGTCTGGGGGTCCCTGTGTGGTTTGGGGGTCCCTGTGTGTTTTGGGGAGCCCTGACCCCCGTCCCCCCCCCCAGCCACCAACCAGTGGGGTTTGGGGGTCCCTATGGGTTTGGGGAGCCCTGACCCCCGTCCCCCCCCCCAGCCACCAACCAGTGGTTCATCCCGGCGGTGCGGGGCGACATCCCCCCCGGCTGCGCCGCCTACGGGTTCGTGTGCGACGGGACGCGGCTGCTGGTGTTCGGGGGCATGGTGGAGTACGGCAAGTACAGCAACGACCTCTACGAGCTCCAGGTACCCCCCCGGCCGTCTGTCCCCCCCGGGGCCGTCTGTCCCCCCCGGGTCCATCCATCCCCCCCCCGGGGCCGTCTGTCCCCCCCCCAGTGTCCGTCTGTCCCCCCCCGGGGCCGTCTGTCCCCCCCCCAGTGTCCGTCTGTCCCCCCCGGGTCCATCCATCCCCCCCCGTGTCCGTCTGTCCCCCCCCGGGTCCGTCTGGCCCCCCCCGGGTCCATCCATCCCCCCCCAGTGTCCGTCTGTCCCCCCCCGGTGTCCGTCTGTCCCCCCCGGGTCCATCCATCCCCCCCCAGTGTCCGTCTGTCCCCCCCCAGTGTCCATCCATCCCCCCCCAGTGTCCGTCTGTCCCCCCCCGGTGTCCGTCTGTCCCCCCCCGGGTCCATCCATCCCCCCCCAGTGTCCGTCTGTCCCCCCCCCGGGTCCATCCATCCCCCCCCAGTGTCCGTCTGTCCCCCCCCCGGGTCCATCCATCCCCCCCCAGTGTCCGTCTGTCCCCCCCCCGGGTCCATCCATCCCCCCCCAGTGTCCGTCTGTCCCCCCCCGGGTCTATCCATCCCCCCCCAGTGTCCGTCTGTCCCCCCCCGGGTCCATCCATCCCCCCCCAGTGTCCGTCTGTCCCCCCCCGGGGCCGTCTGTCCCCCCTGGGTCCATCCATCCCCCCCCCGGGTCCGTCTGTCCCCCCCCGGGTCCATCCATCCCCCCCCAGTGTCCGTCTGTCCCCCCACACCGGCACCAGTTGCTCTGTCCGGACGCCTGGGTCCCTCCCGGACGCCTGGGTTCCCTTCCCAGTGCCCCCCCATTACATCTTAGTGTCCCCCCCAAATCCCCCCCAGTGTCTGTCTGTCCCCCCCCCCAGTGTCCGTCTGTCCCCCCCCACAGTGTCTGTCCCCCCCCCCCAGTGTCCGTCTGTCCCCCCCCCCCAGTGTCCATCTGTCCCCCCAGTGTCCGTCTGTCCCCCCCACAGTGTCCATCCATCTGTCACCCCAGTGTCCATCCGTCCGTCCCCCCCGGTGTCCGTCTGTCCCCCCTGGGGTCCGTCTGTCCCCTCCCCAGTGTCCATCTGTCCCCCCAGTGTCCATCTGTCCCCTCCAGGTGTCCGTCTGTCCCCCCACAGGTCCGTCCATCCCCCCCAGTGTCCGTCCATCCCCCCCGGTGTCCGTCCGTCCCTCCCCCGGTGTCCGTCCGTCCCCCCTGGGGTCCGTCTGTCCCCCCCCCAGTGTCCGTCTGTCCCCACCCCGGTGTCCATCTGTCCCCCCAGTGTCCATCTGTCCCCCCCCCAGTGTCCGTCCGTCCCCCCCATGTCCGTCTGTCCCCCCAGTGTCCATGTGTCTCCCCCCATGTCCGCCTGTCCCCCCCATGTCCGTCTGTCCCCCCACCCTGGCACCAGTTGCTGTGTCACTGGGATATTGGGGCTCTCAGCTCTGCCCGGACGCCTGGGTCCCTCCCGGACGCCTGGGTCCCCTGTGCGGGTTCAGGGTTTCCTCGGGTGTTTTAGGGTTTTCTGGGGGGTTTCGGGGTCCGGGGGGGGTTGTTGGGGTCCCCATGGTGGATGTTGGGCTCCCTGGGGGGGGGTGGGATCTCCCGGACGCCTGGGTCCCTCCCGGACGCCTGGGTCCCCTGGGAGGGTTCAGGGTTTCCTCGGGTGTTTTAGGGTTTTCTGGGGGGGGGTGTTGGGGTCCGGGGGGGGGGGGTTGGGGTTTGGGGGTGTTTTGGGCTCCCTGGGTGGGGTTGGATCTCCCGGACGCCTGGGTCCCTCCCGGACGCCTGGGTCCCCTGGGAGGTTCTGGGTGGTTTCTCTGCCCATTTGGGGGTTATTAGGGGGGGGTTTTGGCTCCGGGGGGGGGTGTCGGGGTCCCCGCAGGTTTCGGGGTCCCCACCCCCCCCAATTCCAGGCCAGCCGGTGGGAGTGGAAGCGGCTGAAGGCGAAGACCCCCCGGAACGGGCCCCCCCCGTGCCCCCGGCTGGGCCACAGCTTCTCCCTGGTGGGCAACAAGTGCTACCTGTTCGGGGGGCTGGCCAACGACAGCGAGGACCCCAAGAACAACATCCCCAGGTGGGGGGGGGCATGGGGGGCATGGGGGGGGGGCACCCATGGGGGGGCCATGGGGGGGCACCAACCACAGCGAGGACCCCAAGAACAACATCCCCAGGTGGGGGGGCACCCATGGGGGAGGCACCCATGGGGGGGCCATGGGGGGCATGGGGGGGCACCCATGGGGGGCTGGGGAACGACAGCGAGGACCCCAAGAACAACATCCCCAGGTGGGGGGGGGCACCCATGGGGGGGGGCACCCATGGGGGGGCCATGGGGGGGCTGGCCAACGACAGCGAGGACCCCAAGAACAACATCCCCAGGTGGGGGGGGGCACCCATGGGGGGGGGCACCCATGGGGGGGCCATGGGGGGGCTGGCCAACGACAGCGAGGACCCCAAGAACAACATCCCCAGGTGGGGGGGCATGGGGGACATTGGGGGGGCACCCATGGGGGGAGCACCAACCACAGCGAGGACCCCAAGAACAACATCCCCAGGTGGGGGGGGGCATGGGGGGCATGGGGGGGCACCCATGGGGGGGCACCCATGGGGGGGGCTGGCCAACGACAGCGAGGACCCCAAGAACAACATCCCCAGGTGGGGGGGCATGGGGGACATTGGGGGGGCACCCATGGGGGGGCACCCATGGGGGGGGCTGGCCAACGACAGCGAGGACCCCAAGAACAACATCCCCAGGTGGGGGGGCACGGGGGGCATGGGGGGGCACCCATGGGGGGGCACCAACCACAGCGAGGACCCCAAGAACAACATCCCCAGGTGGGGGGGACATGGGGGGCATGGGGGGGCACCCATGGGGGGGCATGGGGGGGCACCCATGGGGGGGGCACCAACCACAGCGAGGACCCCAAGAACAACATCCCCAGGTGGGGGGGCATGGGGGGGGGCACCCATGGGGGGGGCACCAACCACAGCGAGGACCCCAAGAACAACATCCCCAGGTGGGGGGGCACCCATGGGGGGGCACCCATGGGGGGGCACCAACCACAGCGAGGACCCCAAGAACAACATCCCCAGGTGGGGGGGCACCCATGGGGGGGGTATGGGGGGGCACCCATGGGGGGGCACCAACCACAGCGAGGACCCCAAGAACAACATCCCCAGGTGGGGGGGCACCCATGGGGGGGGTATGGGGGGGCACCCATGGGGGGGCACCAACCACAGCGAGGACCCCAAGAACAACATCCCCAGGTGGGGGGGTCCCAGGTGTTTGTGTCAGATCCCTGGGTGATACCACTGAGACTTATGGGGGGGTCCCAGGGACTCTGTGTTCACTGGGGTCCCTCTGGGCGTCAGTTCCCTGGGTGATACCACTGAGACCTGGGGGGGTCTCAGGTCCCTCTGTGTCAGTCCCCTGGGTGATACCACTGAGACTTGTGGGGGGGGTCTCAGGTCCCTCTGTGTCAATTCCCTGGGTGATACCACTGAGACCTGGGGGGGTCTCAGGTCCCTCTGTGTCAGTTCCCTGGGTGATACCACTGAGACTTGGGGGGGGGTCCAAGGTCCCTCTGTGTCAGTCCCCTGGGCGATACCACTGAGACTTTTGGGGGGGGGTCCAAGGTCCCTCTGTGTCAGTCCCCTGGGCGATACCACTGAGACCTGGGGGGTCCCAGGTGTCTGTGTCAGCTCCCTGGGCGATACCACTGAGACTTGTGGGGGGGTCCAAGGTCCCTCTGTGTCAGTCCCCTGGGTGATACCACTGAGACTTGTGGGGGGGGCACAGGTGTCTGTGTCACTTCCCTGGGCGATACCACTGAGACTTATGGGGGGGTCCCGGGGACTCCATGTTCCCTCTGGGTGTCCCATATCCCATTTTCCCCGTTTCTCACCCCAATTCCCCCAGGTACCTGAACGACCTGTACGGGGGGGTCCCAGGTGTCTGTGTCAGCTCCCTGGGCGATACCACTGAGACCTGGGGGGGTCCCAGGTGTCTGTGTCAGTCCCCTGGGTGATACCACTGAGACTTTTGGGGGGGTCCCAGGGACTCCGTGTTCCCTCTGGGCGCATTGGGGTGTCCCGTGCCCCATTTTCCCCATTTTTCACCCCAATTTCACGCCCCCCCCCCACCCTGTCCTGTATGGGGGGTCCCAGGTGTCTGTGTCAGTCCCCTGGGCGATACCACTGAGACTTGTGGGGGGGTCCAAGGTCTCTCTGTGTCAGGTCCTTCTGTGTCAGTCCCCTGGGCGATACCACTGAGACCTGGGGGGGTCCCAGGTGTCTGTGTCAGCTCCCTGGGCGATACCACTGAGACTTTTGGGGGGGTCCCAGGACTCCATGTTCCCTCTGGGCGTCCCGCGCCCCATTTTCCCCATTTCTCACCCCAATTCCCCCAGGTACCTGAACGACCTGTACGGGGGGGTCCCAGGTGTCTGTGTCAGCTCCCTGGGCGATACCACTGAGACTTGGGGGGGGGGTCCAAGGTCCCTCTGTGTCAGTCCCCTGGGCGATACCACTGAGACTTGTGGGGGGGTCCAAGGTCCCTCTGTGTCAGGTCCTTCTGTGTCAGTTCCCTGGGTGATACCACTGAGACTTGGGGGGGGTCTCAGGTCCCCCCTGTGTCAATTCCCTGGGTGATACCACTGAGACTTGTGGGGGGGGCACAGGTGTCTGTGTCAGTTCCCTGGGTGATACCACTGAGACTTGGGGGGGGGTCCAAGGTCCCTCTGTGTCAGTTCCCTGGGCGATACCACTGAGACCTGGGGGGGTCCCAGGTGTCTGTGTCAGCTCCCTGGGCGATACCACTGAGACTTATGGGGGGGTCCCGGGGACTCCATGTTCCCTCTGGGCGTCCCATATCCCATTTTCCCCGTTTCTCCCCCCAATTCCCCCAGGTACCTGAACGACCTGTACGGGGGGGTCCCAGGTGTCTGTGTCAGCTCCCTGGGTGATACCACTGAGACTTGTGGGGGGGTCCAAGGTCCCTCTGTGTCAGGTCCTTCTGTGTCAGTCCCCTGGGCGATACCACTGAGACTTGTGGGGGGGTCTCAGGTGTCTGTGTCAGTCCCCTGGGCGATACCACTGAGACCTGGGGGGGTCCCAGGTGTCTGTGTCAGCTCCCTGGGCGATACCACTGAGACTTATGGGGGGGTCCCGGGGACTCCATGTTCCCTCTGGGCGTCCCATATCCCATTTTCCCCGTTTCTCCCCCCAATTCCCCCAGGTACCTGAACGACCTGTACGGGGGGGGTCCCAGGTGTCTGTGTCAGCTCCCTGGGTGATACCACTGAGACTTGGGGGGGGGTACAAGGTCCCTCTGTGTCAGTCCCCTGGGTGATACCACTGAGACTTGTGGGGGGTCCCAGGTGTCTGTGTCAGTTCCCTGGGCGATACCACTGAGACCTGGGGGGGTCCCAGGTGTCTGTGTCAGTCCCCTGGGCGATACCACTGAGACTTGTGGGGGTGTCCCAGAGACTCCATAATCACTGGGGTCCCTCTGGGCGCATTGGGGCGTCCCGCGCCCCATTTTCCCCGTTTCTCCCCCCAATTCCCCCAGGTACCTGAACGACCTGTACGTGCTGGAGCTGCGCGCGGGCTCGGGGGTGGTGTCGTGGGACATCCCCATCACGTACGGGGTGCTGCCCCCCCCCCGCGAGAGCCACACGGCCGTGGTGTACACGGAGCGCGAGTCGCGCCGCTCGCGCCTCGTCATCTACGGCGGCATGAGCGGCTGCCGCCTGGGCGACCTGTGGACGCTGGACATCGGTACGGGGGGGTCGCCGCCCCCGGGGGGGTCCCCTCGGGGTGGGGGTGGAGTTTCGGGGGGTTTCGTTGACGTTTGGGGGGGTTATTTTTGGGGGGCGCAGAGACGCTGACGTGGAACAAGCCCAGCCTGAGCGGGGTGGCGCCGCTGCCGCGCAGCCTGCACTCGGCCACCACCATCGGCAACAAGTGAGCGGGGGGGGGACGAAATGGGGGGGGGGTCCCCAAAATGGGGGGGGGTCCCTAAAATGGGGGGGGGGGGTCCCTAAAATGGGGGGGGTCCACAGGGTCCCTCAATGTCACCCTTTGGTTTGGGGGACCCCTGGAATCACTTTATGGAGGGTCTGGGGGTCTCTGTACTCGGCCACCACCATCGGCAACAAGTGAGCGGGGGGGGACGAAATGGGGGGGGGGGTCCCTAAAATAGGGGGGGGGTCCCTAAAATGGGGGGGGGTCCACAGGGTCCCTCAATGTCACCCTTTGGTTTGGGGGACCCCTGGAATCACTTTATGGGGGGTCTGGGGTTCTCTGCACTCGGCCACCACCATTGGCAACAAGTGAGCGGGGGGGACGAAATGGGGGGGGTCCCCAAAATGGGGGGGGGGGTCCCTAAAATGGGGGGGGTCCACAGGGTCCCTCAATGTCACCCTTTGGTTTGGGGGACCCTTGGAATCACTTTATGGAGGGTCTGGGGGTCTCTGTACTCGGCCACCACCATCGGCAACAAGTGAGCGGGGGGGGACGAAATGGGGGGGGGGGGTCCCCAAAATGTGGGGGGGGTCCCTAAAATGGGGGGGTCCACAGGGTCCCTCAATGTCACCCTTTGGTTTGGGGGACCCCTGGAATCAGTTTATGGGGGGTCTGGGGGTCTCTGTACTTGGCCACTACCATTGGGAATGAGTCTGGGGGGGTCCCCCCATGTCACCCTTTGGTTTGGGGGACCCCTAGAATCAGTTTATGGGGGGTCTGGGGTTCTCTGTACTTGGCCCCCACCATTTGCAATGAGTCTGGGGGGGTCCCCCCATGTCACCCTTTGGTTTGGGGGACCCTTGGAATCATTAGATGGAGGGTCTGGGGGTCTTGGCCACTACCATTGGGAATGAGTGAGTGGGGGGGTCCCTAAAATGGGAGGGGGGTCTCCAACATGGGGAGGGGGTCCCTAAAATAGGGGGGGGTCCCTAAAATGGGGGTGGGTGCCCAAAGTGGGGGAGGGGGTCCCTAAAATGGGGGGGGGTCCCTAAAATGGGGGGGGTCTCCAACATGGGGAGGGGGTCCCTAAAATGGGGAGGGGGTTCCTAAAATAGGGGAGGGGGTCCCCAAAATGGGGGGGGTCCCTAAAATGGGGAGGGGGTCCCCAAAATGGGAGAGGTCCCTAAAGTGGGAGGGGTCCTCAGGGTCTCCCCCATGTCACCCTTTGGTTTGGGGACCCTTGGAATCACTTTATGGGGGGTCTGGGGGTCTTGGCCACTACCATTAGCAATGAGTCCGGGGGGGTCCCCTATGTCACCCTTTGATTTGGGGGACCCCTGGAATCCCTTGATGGGGGGTCTGTGCCCCCCCCAGGATGTACGTGTTGGGGGGTGGGTGGGTGGGGGGTCTGTTTTGGGGTCCCTGACCCCCCATTTCCCCCCCAGGATGTACGTGTTTGGGGGGTGGGTGGGGCTGGGGGGTCTGTTTTGGGGTCCCTGACCCCCCATTTCCCCCCCCAGGATGTACGTGTTGGGGGGTGGGTGGGTGGGGGGTCTGTTTTGGGGTCCCTGACCCCCCATTTCCCCCCCCAGGATGTACGTTTTCGGGGGGTGGGTCCCCCTGGTCATGGACGACGTGAAGGTGGCGACGCATGAGAAGGAGTGGAAGTGCACCAACACGCTGGCCTGTCTGAACCTGGGTGAGGGGCCCCCCAAAACCCCCCGACACCCCAAAACCCACCCTGAGACCCCCTGACCCCCCTGAGACCCCCAACACCCCCAAACCCCCCCAAACCCCACGGGAAGGGGTGGAAATGCACCAACACGCTGGCCTGTCTGAACCTGGGTGAGGGGCCCCCCAAAACCCCCCGACACCCCAAAACCCACCCTGAGACCCCCTGACCCCCCTGAGAGCCCCAACACCCTCAAATGGGGCTGCCAAATAGTGAGCTATAGGGGGCTATGGGACTGCCAAATAGTGAGCCCTGGGGGTCTATGGGGCTGCCAAATAGTGAGCTATAGAGGGCAATGGGGCTGCCAAATAGTTAGCCTTGGGGGGCTATGGGGCTGCCAAATAGTGAGCTATAGGGGGCAATGGGGCTGCCAAATAGTGAGCCTTGGGGGGCAATGGGGCTGCCAAATAGTGAGCTATACGGGGCAATGGGGCTGCCAAATAGTGAGCCTTGGGGGGCTATGGGGCTGCCAAATAGTGAGCCTTAGGGTCTATGGGACTACCAGATAGTGAGCCCTGGGGGGGCGATGGGGCTGCCAAATAGTGAGCTATAGGGGGCTATGGGGCTGCCAAATAGTGAGCCTTGGGGGGCTATGGGGCTGCCAGATAGTGAGCTATAGGGGGCAATAGGGTTGCCAAATAGTGAGCCTTGGGGGGCAATGGGGCTGCCAAATAGTGAGCTATAGGGGGCTATGGGACTGCCAAATAGTGAGCCCCAAGACCCCCCTGACAACCCCAAAACCCCCCTGAGACCCCCACAGACCCACAAACCCCCTGAGAACCCCAAGCATCCCCCCCCAGACCCCCAAGTGTCCTCCTGAGACCCCCAAACCTCCCCCCAACCCCCAAACATCCCCCCTGAGACCCCCGAGTGTCCCCCCAAACCTCCCCTTGAGACCCCAACACCTCCCACTGAGACCCTGAGTGTCCCCCTGAGACCCCCGAGCGCCCCCCCAAACCTCCCGGGTGCTGACCCCCCGTCCCCCAGACTCGATGTCGTGGGAGCCGCTGGTGCTGGAGACGCTGGAGGACGCGGTGCCGCGGGCGCGCGCCGGGCACTGCGCCGTGGCCATCGCCACGCGCCTCTACATCTGGAGCGGGCGCGACGGCTACCGCAAGGCCTGGAACAACCAGGTGTGCTGCAAGGACCTCTGGTACCTGGAGACAGGTGAGCGGCCGGGACCCCGGCGTGCCCCGGACCCCGGAGTGCCCCAGGACGGGCTGTCTTTAGGACCCTGGGGTGGGATCAGGACGGGGTGTCTTTAGGACCCCGGGGCTCCCTGGGATGGGATCAGGACGGGGTGTCTTTAGGACCCTGGGGCTCCCTGGGGTGGGATCAGGACGGGGTGTCTTTAGGACCCTGGGTTGGGATCAGGACGGGGTGTCTTTAGGACCCTGGGGCTCCCTGGGGTGGGATCCGGACGGGGTGTCTTTAGGACCCAGTGGTGCCCCAGGATGGGGTGTCTTTAGGACCCTGGGCTGACCTGGGATGGGATCAGGACGGGGTGTCTTTAGGACCCTGGGGCTCCCTGGGTTGGGATCAGGTACGGGGTGTCTTTAGGACCCTGGGGCTCCCTGGGGTGGGATCAGGACGGGGTGTCTTTAGGACCCTGGGGCTCCCTGGGTTGGGATCAGGTACGGGGTGTCTTTAGGACCCTGGGGCTCCCTGGGTTGGGATCAGGACGGGGTGTCTTTAGGACCCAGCGGTGCCCCAGGACGGGGTGTCTTTAGGACCCTGGGGTGGGATCAGGACGGGGTGTCTTTAGGACCCTGGGGCTCCCTGGGCTGGGATCAGGATGGGGTGTCTTTAGGACCCTGGGAGGGGATCAGGACGGGGTGTCTTTAGGACCCTGGGGCTCCCTGGGGTGGGATCAGGATGGGGTGTCTTTAGGACCCTGGGGCTCCCTGGGATGGGATCCGGACGGGGTGTCTTTAGGACCCAGCGGTGCCCCAGGACGGGGTGTCTTTAGGACCCTGGGGCTCCCTGGGTTGGGATCATGGGCGGGGTGTCTTTAGGACCCTGGGGTGGGATCAGGACGGGGTGTCTTTAGGACCCAGCGGTGCCCCAGGACGGGGTGTCTTTAGGACCCTGGGGTGGGATCAGGACGGGGTGTCTTTAGGACCCCGGGGCTCCCTGGGGTGGGATCAGGACGGGGTGTCTTTAGGACCCTGGAGTGCCCCAGGACGGGGTGTCTTTAGGACCCTGGGGCTCCCTGGGTTGGGATCAGGACGGGGTGTCTTTAGGACCCTGGGAGGGGATCAGGACGGGGTGTCTTTAGGACCCCGGGGCTCCCTGGGTTGGGATCAGGACGGGGTGTCTTTAGGACCCTGGGAGGGGATCAGGACGGGGTGTCTTTAGGACCCTGGGGTGGGATCAGGACGGGGTGTCTTTAGGACCCCGGGGCTCCCTGGGATGGGATCAGGACGGGGTGTCTTTAGGACCCTGGGGCTCCCTGGGTTGGGATCAGGACGGGGTGTCTTTAGGACCCTGGGGTGCCCCAGGACGGGGTGTCTTTAGGACCCTGGAGTGCCCCAGGATGGGGTGTCTTTAGGACCCTGGAGTGCCCCAGGACGGGGTGTCTTTAGGACCCTGGGGCTCCCTGGGATGGGATCAGGACGGGGTGTCTTTAGGACCCTGGAGTGCCCCAGGATGGGGTGTCTTTAGGACCCTGGGGCTCCCTGGGATGGGATCCGGACGGGGTGTCTTTAGGACCCTGGGGCTCCCTGGGATGGGATCCGGACGGGGTGTCTTTAGGACCCTGGAGTGCCCCAGGACGGGGTGTCTTTAGGACCCTGGGGCTCCCTGGGATGGGATCAGGACGGGGTGTCTTTAGGACCCTGGGGTGGGATCAGGACGGGGTGTCTTTAGGACCCTGGAGTGCCCCAGGATGGGGTGTCAGGGATGGGGTGTCTTTAGGACCCTGGGGCTCCCTGGGGTGGGATCAGGGACCCTGGAGTGCCCCGGGCTGGACTCTGGGGGCTGCGGGGCGCCCCCAATGGCTTTGCTTGCTCGTTAATTGCTGTCTAATGAATCCTAATGAATTGTCCCCCCCCAGAGCGCCCCCCCGCGCCGGGGCGCGTGCAGCTGGTGCGGGATGGGGTCAGGGACGGGGTGTCTTTAGGACCCTGCGGGGCGCCCCGAATGGCTTTGATTGCTCGTTAATTGATCTCTAATGAATCCTAATGAATTGTCCCCCCCCAGAGCGCCCCCCCGCGCCGGGGCGCGTGCAGCTGGTGCGGGATGGGGTCAGGGACGGGGTGTCTTTAGGACCCTGGGGCTCCCTGGGTTGGGATCCGGACGGGGTGTCTTTAGGACCCTGGGGCTCCCTGGGGTGGGATCAGGACGGGGTGTCTTTAGGACCCAGCGGTGCCCCAGGACGGGGTGTCTTTAGGACCCTGGAGTGCCCCAGGATGGGGTGTCTTTAGGACCCTGGGGCTCCCTGGGGGGGGATCTGGGACTCTGGAGTGCCCCAGGATGGGGTGTCAGGGATGGGGTGTCTTTAGGACCCTGGGGCTCCCTGGGTTGGGATCAGGGACCCTGGAGTGCCCCGGGGGCTGCGGGGCGCCCCCAATGGCTTTGCTTGCTCGTTAATTGCTGTCTAATGAATCCTAATGAATTGTCCCCCCCAGAGCGCCCCCCCGCGCCGGGGCGCGTGCAGCTGGTGCGGGATGGGGTCAGGGACGGGGTGTCTTTAGGACCCTGCGGGGCGCCCCCAATGGCTTTGATTGCTCGTTAACTGATGTCTAATGAGTCCTAATGAATTGTCCCCCCCCAGAGCGCCCCCCCGCGCCGGGGCGCGTGCAGCTGGTGCGCGCCAACACGGCGTCGCTGGAGGTGAGCTGGGGGCCGGTGCCCACGGCCGACTCGTACCTGCTGCAGCTGCAGAAGTACGAGCTGCCCGCCGCCCCCGCGCCCCCCCCGGTGCCCTCGGTGCCCGCCAACCCCCCCCGCAGCCCCGCCCCCGCCGCCCCCGCCCCGCCCCCCCCGCCGCCGCCGCCCCCCCCCCCGGCCCCGCCCGCCGCCGCCCCCCCCGCCGCGGGGCTCACGCTGCTGCCCCCCCCCGCCGCCCCCCCGCCCGCCCCCCCGCCCGCCGCCACCACCGCCGCCCCCCCCGGCCCCGGCTCCGCCCCCCCCGCCGCCCCCGGGGTGCAGGTGCTGCCCGCCGGCCCCCCCGCCGCCGCCCCCCCCCGCCGCCATCGCCGGAGCCGCCGCGCGCGCCGCCGGTGAGCGGGGACGGGGGGGCGTGGGGACATTGGGGACATTGGGGGACATGGGGACATTGGGGACACTGGGGGGACATGGGGACATTGGGGGGATGGGGGGCATTGGGGGCATTGGGGGGATGGGGGGTATTGGGGGCACTGGGGACATTGGGGACATGGGGGGGATGGGGGGCATTGGGGGCATTGGGGATATGGGGGGCATATGGGGGATATTGGGGGATGTGGGGCATTGGGGGACATGGGGGGCATTGGGGGACATGGGGGGTATTGGGGACATGGGGGGACATGGGGGGCATTGGGGGGATGGGGGGTATTGGGGACATTGGGGGGATGGGGGATATTGGGGGACATGGGGGGCATTGGGGGGATAGGGGGTATTGGGGACATTGGGGGGCATGGGGGGGATGGGGGGCATTGGGGGACATGGGGGGCATTGGGGACATTGGGGACATTGGGGGGGTGGGGGACATTGGGGGGATGGGGGGCATTGGGGACATTGGGGGGCATTGGGGGGATGGGGGGCATTAGGGGCATTGGGGCGACATTGGGGGACAAGGGGGCATTGGGGACATTGGGGGACAGGGCGACATTGGGGGGACAGGGCGGCTTTGGGGGGGTGGGGGTATGGGGGGCATTGGGGGGCATTGGGGGAATGGGGGTACATGGGGGGTACAGGGGACACTGGGGGATGGGGGGCATTGGGAGACATGGGGGGACATTGGGGGGGCATTGGGGGACATGGGGGGCATTGGGGGGATGGCGGGACGGGGGGACATTGGGGGGCTTTGGAGATATTGGGGGGATGGGGGACATTGGGGGGATGGTGGGACAGAGGGACATTGGGGGACATGGGGGGCTTTGGGGACATTGGGGGGATGGGGGACATTGGGGGGATGGTGGGACGGGGGGACATTGGGGGGACATGGGGGGCTTTGGGGACATTGGGGGGATGGGGGCATTGGGGGGACATTGGGGGCACTGGGGGGATGGGGGATATTGGGGGATGTGGGGGCATTGGGGACATTGGGGGGATGGGGGACATTGGGGGACATGGGGGCATTGGGGACATTGGGGACATTGAGGGGATGGGGGGCATTGGGGGTATTGGGGACATTGGGGGGACACTGGGTGCATTGGGGGGATGGGGGGATCTGGGGGGGACACGGGGGCATTGGGGACATTGGGGGGATGGGGGGCATTGGGGGGACATGGGGACATTTGGGATGGGGGGACATTGGGGACATTGGGGGCATGGGGGGCATTGGGGACATTGGGGGGCATTGGGGACATTGGGGGGATGGGGGGCATTGGGGGGACATGGGGGCATTGGGGGACATGGGGGGGCATTGGGGACATGGGGGGGACATGGGGATGTGGGTGGGGACATGGGGGGCATTGGGGATGGGGGGATATGGGGGACACTGGGGGGGGTCTGGGGACATGGGGGGGGTCTGGGGACACTGGGGGGGTCTGGGGGGCACTGGGGGGCACTGGGGGGGTCTGGGGGCACTGGGGGGGTCTGGGGGGCACTGGGGGGGTCTGGGACACTGGTGACACCGGGGACACTGTGCCACGGTGCCACTGGCGTCCCCAGGGGTGCCGGCGGTGCTGAAGGTGACGGGCCCCCCCGCGGCGGGCGCGGGGCCCCCCCTGGTGACGGTTCGCTCGGCCGGGACCCCCGGCAAAGCCCCGGTGACCGTGACGTCCCTGCCGGCCGGCGTGCGCATGGTGGTGCCCGGGCAGGGGGCGCAGGGCGCGGTGAGGAGGGGGGACACGGGGACGTGGGGGGGCATGGGGGGGCATG
The DNA here is from genome assembly GCF_964273445.1 of Streptopelia decaocto. Lineage (NCBI taxonomy): Eukaryota > Metazoa > Chordata > Aves > Columbiformes > Columbidae > Streptopelia > Streptopelia decaocto. Next base: position 10,375 of record NW_028116486.1, on the reverse strand, counting down.
GGGACATGGTGGGGCATGGGGACATGGGGACACGGGGACATGGGGGGGCATGGGGACATGGGGGGGCATGGGGACATGGGGGGACATGGGGGGACATGGGGACATGGGGGGACATGGGGACATGGGGGGGCACGGGGACATGGAGGGACATGGGGGGACACGGGGACCCAGGGGGACATGGGGACACGGAGGGACACGGGGACATGGGGGGGACACGGGGGCATTGGGGACATTGGGGGGATGGGGGGCATTGGGGACATTGGGGGGATGGGGGGCATTGGGGACATGGGGGGGACACGGGACGTGGGTGGGGACGTAGGGGGATGGGGGCATTGGGGGGGTCTGGGGACACTGGGGGGGCTTTGGGGACACTGGGGGGCACTGGGGGGGTGTCAGATAGTGAGACTTGGGGGGCTATGGGGCTGCCAAATAGTGAGCCTTGGGGGGCTATGGGGCTGCCAAATAGTGAGCCTTGGGGGGCAATGGGGCTGCCAAATAGTGAGCTATAGGGGGCTATGGGGCTGCCAGATAGTGAGCCTTGGGGGGCAATGGGGCTGCCAAATAGTGAGCTATAGGGGGCTATGGGGCTGCCAAATAGTGAGCCTTGGGGGGGCTATGGGGCTGCCAAACAGTGAGCCTTGGGGGGCAATGGGGTTGCAAATAGTAAGCTATAGGGGGCAATGGGGCTGCCAAATAGTGAGCTATAGGGGGCTATGGGGCTGCCAGATAGTGAGCTATCGGGGGGGCTATGGGGCTGCCAAATAGTGAACCTTGGGGGGCTATGGGGCTGCCAAATAGTGAGCCTTGGTGACATTGGTGACATTGGTGCCATGTCCCCAGGTTCTGGGCAGCAGCCCGCGCTGAGCGGGATGGCGGCGCTGGGCTGGGGGGACGCTGGGTGACTCTGGGTGACTCTGGGTGACTCTGATGACTCTATGATGACTCTATGATGACTGTATGATGACTCAGGTGCCATTGGTGGCACTGATGTGACATTGGTGACATTGGTGTCCCATGGCAGGTGCTGGGCAGCAGCCCCCAGCTGAGCGGGATGGCGGCGCTGGGCTGGGGGGACTCTGGGTGACTCTGGGTGACTCTGGGTGACTCTATGATGACTCTATGGTGACTCAGGTGCCATTGGTGACACTGATGTGACATTGGTGACATTGGTGTCCCATGGCAGGTGCTGGGCAGCAGCCCCCAGCTGAGCGGGATGGCGGCGCTGGGCTGGGGGGACTCTATGATGACTCTGATGACTCTATGATGACTGTGGGGTGACTCAGGTGCCATTGGTGACACTGATGTGACACTGATGTGACATGTCCCTGTCCCCAGGTGCTGGGCAGCAGCCCCCAGCTGAGCAGGATGGCGGCGCTGGGCTGGGGGGACGCTGGGTGACTCTGGGTGACTCTGATGACTCTATGATGACTCTATGATGACTCTATGGTGACTCTATGGTGACTCAGGTGCCATTGGTGACACTGATGTGACACTGATGTGACACTGATGTGACATGTCCCTGTCCCCAGGTGCTGGGCAGCAGCCCCCAGCTGAGCGGGATGGCGGCGCTGGCGGCGGCGGCCGCGGCCACGCAGAAGATCCCCCCCGCGCCCGGCGCCCCCGCGGTGCTGAGCGTCCCCGCCGGCGCCACCATCGTCAAGACCGTGGCCCCCGCGGGCAGCGCCGGCCTCCCCGGCGCCGTCAAGGTGGCGGCCGCGCCCGTCATGGTGAGAGACCGGGGGGGACACGGGGGGGACATGGGGGACACAGCGGTCCCGGGGGGTGACACAGGGGGGACATGGGGTTGACCAGGCATCCCTGGGGTGGCACTGGTGTCATAGATGATGACCCTGGGGTGACACGGGGGTCCCCAGTGTCCCTGGGGGTATCAGGTGTCCCCAGGGTGACACAGGTGACATAGATGTCCCTGGGGGTATTGGGTGTCCCTGGGGGGACACGGGTGTCCCCAGTGTCCCTAGGGGACATTGGGTGTCCCTGGGGGTATCGGGTGTCCCCAGGGTGACACAAGTGTCATAGATGTCCCTGGGGGTATTGGGTGTCCCTGGGGTGACACGGGGGTCCCCAGTGTCCCTGGGGGACATTGGGTGTCCCTGGGCGGTATTGGGTATCCCAGGGGTGACACAGGTGTCATAGATGGTGTCCCTGGGGGGACACGGGGGTCCCCAGTGTCCCAGGGGGATATTGGGTGTCCCTGGGGGTATCAGGTGTCCCTGGGGTGGCACTGGTGTCATAGATGGTGTCCCTGGGGTGACACAGGTGTCCCCAGCGTCCCCAATGTCCCCATGACCCCATTGTCCCCAACGTCCCCAATGTCCCCCAAGTCCCCAACATCCCCCATGTCCCCCAATGTCCCCCATGTCCCCCATGTCCCCCATGTCCCCCAACATCCCCCATTGCCCCCAACGTCCCCATGTCCCCAATGCCCCCAGTGACCCCCTGTCCCCCAACGTCCCCCATGTCCCCAATGTCCCCAATGCCCCCAGTGACCCAATGCCCCCAATGTCCCCCATGTCCCCATGTCCCCAGTGACCCAACATCCCCATATCCCCCAACATCCCCAATGTCCCCAATGTCCCCAATGCCCCCAGTGACCCCATGTCCCCCATGTCCCCCATGTCCCCAATGTCCCCCATGTCCCCATGTCCCCAATGCCCCCAGTGACCCCATGTCCCCCATTGTCCCCCATGTCCCCAATGTCCCCCATGTCCCCAATGTCCCAAATGCCCCCAGTGACCCAATGCCCCCAATGTCCCCCATGTCCCCATGTCCCCAGTGACCCAACATCCCCATATCCCCCAACATCCCCAATGTCCCCATGTCCCCATTGTCCCCAATGTCCCCCATGTCCCCATTGTCCCCAATGCCCCCAGTGTCCCCCATGTCCCCAATGCCCCCAGTGACCCCATGTCCCCCAATATCCCCCCATGTCCCCCAATGTCCCCCAGTGTCCCCAATGCCCCCATTGCCCCCAGTGACCCCATGTCCCCCAATATCCCCCCATGTCCCCCAATGTCCCCAGTGACCCAACATCCCCATATCCCCCAACATCCCCCATGTCCCCCATGTCCCCAATGCCCCCATTGTCCCCATGTCCCCAATGTCCCCATGTCCCCAATGCCCCCAGTGACCCCATGTCCCCCATTGTCCCCCATGTCCCCAATGTCCCCCATGTCCCCAATGTCCCAAATGCCCCCAGTGACCCAATGCCCCCAATGTCCCCCATGTCCCCAGTGACCCAACATCCCCATATCCCCCAACATCCCCAACGTCCCCAATGTCCCCCATGTCCCCATGTCCCCAATGTCCCCAATGTCCCCAATGCCCCCAGTGACCCCATGTCCCCAATGCCCCCAATATCCCCCCATGTCCCCCAACATCCCCCATGTCCCCATGTCCCCCATGTCCCCCAATATCCCCCCCTGTCCCCCATTGCCCCCAATGTCCCCAATGTCCCCAATGCCCCCTTGACCCCCCGTGTCCCCATGTCCCAGGTGAGTAACCCCCATGTCCCCCCATGTCCCCAACGTCCCCAATGTCCCCAATGCCCCCAATGTCCCCAACGCCCCCCTGACCCCGCGTCCCCATCCCAGGTGAGTAACCCGGCCACGCGGATGCTGAAGACGGCGGCGGCGCAGGTGGGGGGCGCGGGGGGGGCGGCGGCCACCAACGCCCCCGCGCGCCCCATCATCACGGTGCACAAGTCGGGGACGGTGACGGTGGCGCAGCCGGCGCAGGTCGTCACCACCGTGGTGGGGGGGGTCACCAAGACCATCACGCTGGTCAAGAGCCCCATCTCGGTGCCGGGGGGCAGCGCCCTGGTGAGTGCGCCCCAATGGGGGGGTCTATAAACCACACTGGGGGGGGTCTGGGTCTATAAACCCCAGTTTAGGGGGGGTCTGGGTCTATAAATCCCATTTGGGGGGCTTTGGGTCTATAAATCCCATTTGGGGGGTCTGGGTCTATAAATCCCATTTGGGGGGGGTTGGGTCTATAAACCCCAGTTTGGGTCTATAAACCCCAGTTTAGGGGGGTCTGGGTCTATAAACCCCATTTGGGGGGGGTTGGGTCTATAAACCCCAGTTTAGGGGGTTCTGGGTCTATAAACCCCAGTTTAGGGGGGGTCTGGGTCTATAAACCCCATTTGGGGGGGTTGGGTCTATAAACCCCATTTGGGGGGGGTCTGGGTCTATAAATCCCATTTGGGGGGTTCTGGGTCTATAAACCCCATTTTGGGGGGGTTGGGTCTATAAACCCCATTTGGGGGGGTCTGGGTCTATAAACCCCATTTGGGGGGGTTGGGTCTATAAACCCCAGTTTGGGGGGGGTTGGGTCTATAAACCCCATTTGGGGGGGTTCCGGGTCTATAAACCCCATTTGGGGGGGGTTGGGTCTATAAACCCCAGTTTAGGGGGGTTTTGGGTCTATAAACCCCATTTGGGGGCTGTTTTGGGTCTATAAACCCCATTTGGGGGGGGTTGGGTCTATAAACTGGGGCCATGAACCCCAGTTTGGGGGGTTCTGGGGCTGGAAGGCACCAAGTGGGGAGGCGGGGGGGTCCCTGACCCCCTGTGCCCCCCCCAGATCTCCAACCTGGGGAAGGTGATGTCGGTTCAGACCAAACCGGCTCAGGGCTCCGGAGTCACCGGCCCCGCGGCCACCGGCCCCGTCACCCAGATCATCCAGGTGGGCCCCCCCGTGTCCCCACCCCCCGTGTCCCCACCCCCCCGTGTCCCCACCCCCCCGTGTCCCCACCCCCCGTGTCCCCAACCCCCGTGTCCCCACCCCCCCGTGTCCCCACCCCCCCCGTGTCCCCACCCCCCCCGTGTCCCCATATCCCCCCGTGTCCCCCCATGTCCCCCCAGCCCCCCATGTCCCCCCCATGTCCCCCCATGTCCCCATGTCCCCCCATGTCCCCCATGTCCCCCATGTCCCCCAGCCCCCCATGTCCCCCCATGTCCCCCCAGTCCCCCATGTCCCCATATCCCCCCGTGTCCCCCCATGTCCCCCCAGCCCCTCATGTCCCCCCATGTCCCCCCATGTCCCCATGTCCCCATGTCCCCCATGTCCCCCATGTCCCCCATGTCCCCCCATGTCCCCCAGCCCCCCGTGTCCCCCCATGTCCCCCAGCCCCCCATGTCCCCTGACCCCCATGTCCCCCCATGTCCCCCCCGTGTCCCCTGACCCCCATGTCCCCTGACCCCCATATCCCCCCGTGTCCCCCTGTCCCCCCATGTCCCCCCATGTCCCCCCATGTCCCCCCATGTCCCCATGTCCCCCCATGTCCCCCATGTCCCCCATGTCCCCCAGCCCCCCATGTCCCCCCATGTCCCCCATGTCCCCCATGTCCCCCAGCCCCCCATGTCCCCCCATGTCCCCCCATGTCCCCCCATGTCCCCCATGTCCCCCATGTCCCCCAGCCCCCCATGTCCCCCCATGTCCCCCATGTCCCCCATGTCCCCCCAGCCCCCCATGTCCCCCCATGTCCCCTGACCCCCCCGTGTCCCCTGACCCCCGTGTCCCCCCATGTCCCCCCATGTCCCCCATGTCCCCATGTCCCCCCTGACCCCCCTGTCCCCGCAGACCAAGGGCCCCCTCCCCGCGGGCACCATCCTGAAGCTGGTGACGTCGGGGGAGGGGAAGCCCACCACCATCCTGACCAGCACCCAGGCCGGGGGGGGCGGGGCCAGCGCCAAGGCCCCGCCCACCCTGCTGGGCATCAGCAGCGTGGCCCCCGGCACCACCAAACCCGGCACCACCACCATCATCAAGACCATCCCGGTGTCCGCCATCCTCACCCAGGCCGGCGCCACCGGTCAGCGGGGGGGTCGCCGGCTGGGGGGGGGTGTCCCCGCGTCACCGCGTCACCCACACCCCCTGTGCCCCCCCCCAGGTGTGACCAGCAGCCCCGGCATCAAGTCGCCCATCACCATCATCACCACCAAGGTGATGACGTCGGGCACCGGCGCCCCCGCCAAGATCATCACGGCCGTGCCCAAGCTGGGCAGCGGCCACGGCCAGCAGGGGGTCACGCAGGTGGGTGGGACCCCCCCGCGGGGTCACTGACACCCCATGGGGACACTGACCCCCCATGGTGACACTGACCCCCCGTGGTGACACCGACACCCCCCATGGGGACACCGACACCCCATGGTGACACCGACACCCCCATGGGGTCACCAGCAGGGGGTCACGCAGGTGGGTGGGACCCCCCCACGGGGTCACTGACACCCCCCCATGGTGACACCGACACCCCCCATGGTGACACCGACACCCCCCATGGTGACACTGATCCCCCATGGTGACACCGACCCCCCATGGTGACACCGACACCCCCCCATGGGGACACTGACCCCCCATGGTGACACTGACCCCCCATGGTGACACTGACCCCCCATGGGGACACCGACACCCCCATGGGGTCACCAGCAGGGGGTCACGCAGGTGGGTGGGACCCCCCGTGGTGACACTGACCCCCCATGGGGGCACCGACACCCCCCATGGTGACACCGACACCCCCCCATGGTGACACCGACCCCCCATGGTGACACCGACACCCCCCCATGGGGACACTGACCCCCCATGGTGACACCGACACCCCCCCATGGTGACACCGACACTCCCCCATGGGGTCACCGACCCCCCCCATGGGGACACCGACCCCCCATGGTGACACTGACCCCCCCATGGGGACACCGACACCCCCCCATGGTGACACCGACACCCCCCCATGGTGACACCGACACCCCCCATGGTGACACTGACCCCCCATGGTGACACTGACCCCCCCATGGGGACACCGACACCCCCCCATGGTGACACCGACACCCCCCCATGGTGACACTGACCCCCCATGGTGACACCGACACCCCCCCATGGTGACACCGACACCCCCCATGGTGACACTGACCCCCCATGGTGACACCGACACCGCCCCATGGGGACACCGACCCCCCATGGTGACACCGACACCCCCCCATGGGGACACTGACCCCCCATGGTGACACCGACACCCCCCATGGTGACACTGACCCCCCATGGTGACACCGACACCGCCCCATGGTGACACCGACCCCCCATGGTGACACCGACACCCCCCCATGGTGACACTGACCCCCCCATGGGGTCACCAGCAGGGGGTCACGCAGGTGGGTGGGACCCCCCCACGGGTCACCAGGGGACCCCCCCATGGTGGCACTGACACCCCAGAGTGGCACAATGTCTGGCAGCCCCATAGCCCCCCAAGGCTCACTATTTGGCAGCCCCATTGCCCCCTATAGCTCACTATTTGGCAGCCCCATAGCCCCCCAAGGCTCACTATTTGGCAGCCCCATAGCCCCCTATAGGTCACTATCTGGCAGCCCCATAGCCCCCCAAGCCTCACTATTTGGCAGCCCCATAGCCCCCTATAGCTCACTATCTGGCAGCCTGATAGCCCCCCAAGGCTCACTATTTGGCAGCCCTATTGCCCCCCAAGGCTCACTATTTGGCAGCCCCATAGCCCCCGAAGGCTCACTATTTGGCAGCCCCATTGCCCCCTATAGCTCACTATTTGGCAGCCCCATTGCCCCCTATAGCTCGCTATTTGGCAGCCCCATAGCCCCCCAAGGCTCACAATTTGGCAGCCCCATAGCCCCCTAAGGCTCACTATTTGGCAGCCCCATAGCCCCCCAAGGCTCACTATTTGGCAGCCCCATTGCCCCCTATAGCTCACTATTTGGCAGCCCCATAGCCCCCCAAGGCTCACTATTTAGCAGCCCCATTGTCCCCTATAGCTCACTATTTGGCAGCCCCATTGCCCCCCAAGGCTCACTATCTGACACCCCCCCAGTGCCCCCCAGACCCCCCCAGGCCCCCCAGTGTCCCCCGGACCCCCCCAATGCCCCCATCCCCCCAATACCCCAAATATCCCCAGTGTCCCCATGTCCCCCCAGTGTCCCCATGTCCCCCCCGTGTCCCCATGTCCCTCGGTGTCCCAATGTCCCCCCATGTCCCCCGGTGTCCCCATGTCCCCCCGGTGTCCCCATGTCCCCCCATGTCCCCCCATGTCCCCCCGGTGTCCCCATGTCCCTCGGTGTCCCAATGTCCCCCCATGTCCCCCGGTGTCCCCATGTCCCCCGGTGTCCCCCCATGTCCCCCGGTGTCCCCCCATTGTCCCCATTGTCCCCCGCAGGTGGTGCTGAAGGGCGCCCCGGGGCAGCCGGGGACCATCCTGCGCACGGTGTCCCCATGTCCCCCGGTGTCCCCATGTCCCCCCGTGTCCCCCCATGTCCCCCCATGTCCCCCGGTGTCCCCGTGTCCCCCGGTGTCCCCCCCATTGTCCCCATGTCCCCCGGTGTCCCCATGTCCCCCCATGTCCCCCCATGACCCCCTGTGTCCCCATGTCCCCTGGTGTCCCCATGTCCCCCGGTGTCCCCCCATTGTCCCCATGTCCCCCCATGTCCCCATGTCCCCCCATGTCCCCCCCGTGTCCCCATGTCCCCCCGGTGTCCCCATTGTCCCCATTGTCCCCCGCAGGTGGTGCTGAAGGGCGCCCCGGGGCAGCCGGGGACCATCCTGCGCACGGTGTCCCCATGTCCCCCGGTGTCCCCATGTCCCCCCATGTCCCCCCATGTCCCCCCATGTCCCCATGTCCCCCGGTGTCCCCGTGTCCCCCCATGTCCCCCCATGTCCCCCGGTGTCCCCGTGTCCCCCCATGTCCCCCCATGTCCCCATGTCCCCCGGTGTCCCCATTGTCACTGTCCCCACAGGTGGTGCTGAAGGGCGCCCCGGGCAGCCGGGGACCATCCTGCGCACGGTGTCCCCATGTCCCCCGGTGTCCCCATGTCCCCCGGTGTCCCCATGTCCCCATGTCCCCATTGTCCCCATTGTCCCCGCAGGTGGTGCTGAAGGGCGCCCCGGGGCAGCCGGGGACCATCCTGCGCACGGTGTCCCCATGTCCCCCGGTGTCCCCATGTCCCCCGGTGTCCCCATGTCCCCCCATGTCCCCCCATGTCCCCCCATGTCCCCCCATGTCCCCATTGTCCCCATTGTCCCCACAGGTGGTGCTGAAGGGCGCCCCGGGGCAGCCGGGGACCATCCTGCGCACGGTGTCCCCATGTCCCCCGGTGTCCCCATGTCCCCCCATGTCCCCCCATGTCCCCCCATGTCCCTCCATGTCCCCCCATGTCCCCATGTCCCCATTGTCCCCCACAGGTGGTGCTGAAGGGCGCCCCGGGGCAGCCGGGGACCATCCTGCGCACGGTGTCCCCATGTCCCCATGTCCCCCCATGTCCCCCGGTGTCCCCATTGTCCCCATTGTCCCCCGCAGGTGGTGCTGAAGGGCGCCCCGGGGCAGCCGGGGACCATCCTGCGCACGGTGCCCGTGGGGGGCGTTCGCCTCGTCACCCCCGTCACCGTCTCGGCCGTCAAGCCCACGGTCACCACGCTGGTGGTCAAGGGCACCACGGGTGAGTGCGACGTCACCGCCGCGTCACCGCCGCGTCACCGCCACGTCACCGGCGGGGCCGCGCGAGCTCGGGATGTCGCTATAGTGCCATAGGAGCTCATGACGTCACTATGGGAGCTCGTGATGTCACTGTGGGAGCTCGTGATGTCACTATAGTGCCATAGGAGCTCATGATGTCACTCTGGGAGCTCGTGACGTCACTATAGTGCCATAGGAGCTCATGATGTCACTATGGGAGCTCATGACGTCACTATAGTGCCATAGGAGCTCATGATGTCACTATGGGAGCTCATGACGTCACTATAGTGCCATAGGAGCTCATGACGTCACTATGGGAGCTCATGACGTCACTATAGTGCCATAGGAGCTCATGATGTCACTGTGGGAGCTCATGACGTCACTATGGTGCCATAGGAGCTCATGATGTCACTATGGGAGCTCGTGACGTCACTATAGTGCCATAGGAGATCATGACGTCACTATGGGAGCTCATGACGTCACTATAGTGCTTAGGAGCTCATGATGTCACTCTGGGAGCTCGTGATGTCACTGTGGGAGCTCGTGATGTCACTGTGGGAGCTTGTGATGTCACTATAGTGCCATAGGAGCTCATGACATCACTATGGGAGCTCATGACGTCACTATAGTGCAACAGGAGCTCATGATGTCACTATGGGAGCTCGTGATGTCACTATAGTGCTTAGGAGCTCATGATGTCACTATAGTGCCATAGGAGCTCATGATGTCACTGTGGGAGCTCATGATGTCACTATGGGAGCTCGTGATGTCACTATAATGCAATAGGAGCTCATGATGTCACTGTGGGAGCTCGTGGTGTCACTGTGGTGCCATAGGAGCTCATGACGTCACTATGGAGCTCATGACGTCACCGCGGTCGCTCCGACGTCA
>NW_028116487.1:0-129246 GCF_964273445.1 Streptopelia decaocto | reverse complement strand
TTAAAATTCTCTCTAGAAATTTCAAAATCCATGGCCACATGTTTACAATTTCACGTCAAAAAATGGCTAAAATTCCAGTTGAAATTTTTCAAAGTCCCTTAAAAGTTTCCAATTTTTGTCCCAATTCTTCCCATTCCCATTGAAACTTTTCAAATTCCTCTCAAAATTGTTGAAATTCTGTTGAAGCTTTTAAAATTCTCTCTAGAATTTTCAAAATCCATGGCCACATGTTTACAATTTCACGTCAAAAAATGGCTAAAATTCCAGTTGAAATTTTTTCAAAGTCCCTTAAAAATTTTCCAATTTTTGTCCCAATTCTTCCATTCCCATTGAAACTTTTCAAATTCCTCTCAAAATTGTTGAAATTCTCTTGAAGCTTTTAAAATTCTCTCTAGAATTTTCAAAATCCATGGCCACATGTTTACAATTTCACGTAAAAAAATGGCTAAAATTCCAGTTGAAATTTTTTCAAAGTCCCTTAAAAATTTTCCAATTTTTGTCCAATTCTTCCCATTCCCATTGAAACTTTTCAAATCCCTCTCAAAAATTGTTGAAATTCTCTTGAAGCTTTTAAAATTCTCTCTAGAATTTTCAAAATCCATGTCCACATGTTTACAATTTCACGTAAAAAAATGGTAAAATTCCAGTTGAAATTTTTTCGAAGTCCCTTAAAAATTTTCCAATTTTTGTCCCCAATTCTTCCCATTCCCATTGAAACTTTTCAAATTCCTCTCAAAAATGTTGAAATTCTGTTGAAGCTTTTAAAATTCTCTCTAGAATTTTCAAAATCCATGTCCACATGTTTACAATTTCACGTCAAAAAATGGCTAAAAGTCCAGTTGAAATTTTTTCAAAGTCCCTTAAAAATTTTCCAATTTTTGTCCCAATTCTTCCCATTCCCATTGAAACTTTTCAATTCCTCTCAAAATTGTTGAAATTCTGTTGAAGCTTTTAAAATTCTCTCTAGAATTTTCAAAAATCCATGGCCACATGTTTACAATTTCACGTAAAAAAATGGCTAAAATTCCAGTTGAAATTTTTCAAAGTCCCTTAAAAATTTTCCAATTTTTGTCCCAATTCTTCCCATTCCCATTGAAACTTTTCAAATTCCTCTCAAAATTGTTGAAATTCTGTTGAAGCTTTTAAAATTCTCTCTAGAATTTTCAAAATCCATGTCCACATGTTTACAATTTCACGTCAAAAAATGGCTAAAATTCCAGTTGAAATTTTTTCAAAGTCCCTTAAAAATTTTCCAATTTTTGTCCCAATTCTTCCCATTCCCATTGAAACTTTTCAAATTCCTCTCAAAATTGTTGAAATTCTCTTGAAGCTTTTAAAATTCGCTCTAGAATTTTCAAAATCCATGGCCACATGTTTACAATTTCACGTCAAAAAATGGCTAAAATTCCAGTTGAAATGTTTCAAAGTCCCTTAAAAATTTTCCAATTTTTGTCCCAATTCTTCCCATTCCCATTGAAACATTTCAAATCCCTCTCAAAATTGTTGAAATTCTCTTGAAGCTTTTAAAATTCTCTCTAGAATTTTCAAAATCCATGGCCACATGTTTACAATTTCACGTCAAAAAATGGCTAAAATTCCAGTCGAAATTTTTTCAAAGTCCCTTAAAAATTTTCCAATTTTTGTCCCAATTCTTCCATTTCCCAATTGAAACTTTCAAATTCCTCTCAAAATTGTTGAAATTCTGTTGAAGCTTTTAAAATTCTCTCTAGAATTTTCAAAATCCATGTCCACATGTTTACAATTTCACGTCAAAAAATGGCTAAAATTCCAGTTGAAATTTTTTCAAAGTCCCTGAAAAATTTTCCAATTTTTGTCCCAATTCTTCCCATTCCCATTGAAACTTTTCAAATCCCTCTCAAAATTGTTGAAATTCTCTTGAAGCTTTTAAAATTCTCTCTAGAATTTCAAAATCCATGGCCACATGTTTACAATTTCACGTCAAAAAATTGCTAAAATTCCAGTTGAAATTTTTTCAAAGTCCCTTCAAAATTTTCCAATTTTTGTCCCAATTCTTCCCATTCCCATTGAAACTTTTCAAATTCCTCTCAAAATTGTTGAAATTCTGTTGAAGCTTTTAAAATTCTCTCTAGAATTTTCAAAATCCATGTCCACATGTTTACAATTTCACGTCAAAAAATGGCTAAAATTCCAGTTGAAATTTTTTCAAAGTCCCTTCAAAATTTTCCAATTTTTGTCCCAATTCTTCCCATTCCCATTGAAACTTTTCAAATCCCTCTCAAAATTGTTGAAATTCTCTTGAAGCTTTTAAAATTCTCTCTAGAATTTTCAAAATCCATGTCCACATGTTTACAATTTCACGTCAAAAAATGGCTAAAATTCCAGTTGAAATTTTTTCAAAGTCCCTTAAAAATTTTCCAATTTTTGTCCCAATTCTTCCCATTCCCATTGAAACTTTTCAAATCCCTCTCAAAATTGTTGAAATTCTGTTGAAGCTTTTAAAATTCTCTCTAGAATTTTCAAAATCCATGTCCACATGTTTACAATTTCACGTCAAAAAATTGCTAAAATTCAAGTTGAAATTTTTTCAAAGTCCCTTAAAAATTTTCCAATTTTTGTCCCAATTCTTCCATTCCCATTGAAACTTTTCAAATCCCTCTCAAAATTGTTGAAATTCTCTTGAAGCTTTTAAAATTCTCTCTAGAATTTTCAAAATCCATGTCCATATGTTTACAATTTCACGTCAAAAAATTGCTAAAATTCCAGTTGAAATTTTTTCAAAGTCCCTTAAAAATTTTCCAATTTTTGTCCCAATTCTTCCCATTCCCATTGAAACTTTTCAAATCCCTCTCAAAATTGTTGAAATTCTGTTGAAGCTTTAAAATTCTCTCTAGAATTTTCAAAATCCATGTCCACATGTTTACAATTTCACATAAAAAAATGGCTAAAATTCCAGTTGAAATGTTTTCAAAGTCCCTTAAAATTTTCCAATTTTTGTCCCAATTCTTCCCATTCCCATTGAAACTTTTCAAATCCCTCTCAAAATTGTTGAAATTCTGTTGAAGCTTTTAAAATTCTCTCTAGAATTTTCAAAATCCATGTCCACATGTTTACAATTTCACATAAAAAAATGGCTAAAATTCCAGTTGAAATTTTTTCAAAGTCCCTTAAAAATTTTCCAATTTTTGTTCCAATTCTTCCCATTCCCATTGAAACTTTTCAAATTCCTCTCAAAATTGTTGAAATTCTGTTGAAGCTTTTATAATTCTCTCTAGAATTTTCAAATCCATGTCCACATGTTTACAATTTCACGTCAAAAAATGGCTAAAATTCCAGTTGAAATTTTTTCAAAGTCCCTTAAAAATTTTCCAATTTTTGTCCCAATTCTTCCCATTCCCATTGAAACTTTTCAAATTCCTCTCAAAATTGTTGAAATTCTGTTGAAGCTTTTAAAATTCTCTCTAGAATTTTCAAAATCCATGTCCACATGTTTACAATTTCACGTCAAAAAATGGCTAAAATTCCAGTTGAAATTTTTTCAAAGTCCCTGAAAAATTTTCCAATTTTTGTCCCAATTCTTCCCATTCCCATTGAAACTTTTCAAATCCCTCTCAAAATTGTTGAAATTCTCTTGAAGCTTTTAAAATTCTCTCTAGAATTTTCAAAATCCATGGCCACATGTTTACAATTTCACGTCAAAAAATGGCTAAAATTCCAGTTGAAATTTTTTCAAAGTCCCTTAAAAATTTCCAATTTTTGTCCCAATTCTTCCATTCCCATTGAAACTTTTCAAATCCCTCTCAAAATTGTTGAAATTCTCTTGAAGCTTTTAAAATTCTCTCTAGAATTTTCAAAATCCATGTCCACATGTTTACAATTTCACGTCAAAAAATGGCTAAAATTCCAGTTGAAATTTTTTCAAAGTCCCTTCAAAATTTTCCAATTTTTGTCCCAATTCTTCCCATTCCCATTGAAACTTTTCAAATCCCTCTCAAAATTGTTGAAATTCTCTTGAAGCTTTTAAAATTCTCTCTAGAATTTTCAAAATCCATGTCCACATGTTTACAATTTCACATAAAAAATGGCTAAAATTCCAGTTGAAATTTTTTCAAAGTCCCTTAAAAATTTTCCAATTTTTGTCCCAATTCTTCCCATTCCCATTGAAACTTTTCAAATCCCTCTCAAAATTGTTGAAATTCTCTTGAAGCTTTTAAAATTCTCTCTAGAATTTTCAAAATCCACTTCAACATGTTTACAATTTCACGTCAAAAAATTGCTAAAATTCCAGTTGAAATTTTTTCAAAGTCCCTTAAAAATTTTCCAATTTTTGTCCCAATTCTTCCCATTCCCATTGAAACTTTTCAAATTCCTCTCAAAATTGTTGAAATTCTGTTGAAGCTTTTAAAATTCTCTCTAGAATTTTCAAAATCCATGGCCACATGTTTACAATTTCACGTAAAAAAATGGCTAAAATTCCAGTTGAAATTTTTTCAAAGTCCCTTAAAAATTTTCCAATTTTTGTCCCAATTCTTCCCATTCCCATTGAAACTTTTCAAATTCCTCTCAACATTGTTGAAATTCTGTTGAAGCTTTTAAAATTCTCTCTAGAATTTTCAAAATCCATGTCCACATGTTTACAATTTCACGTCAAAAAATGGCTAAAATTCCAGTTGAAATTTTTTCAAAGTCCCTTAAAAATTTTCCAATTTTTGTCCCAATTCTTCCCATTCCCATTGAAACTTTTCAAATCCCTCTCAAAATTGTTGAAATTCTGTTGAAGCTTTTAAAATTCTCTCTAGAATTTTCAAAATCCATGGCCACATGTTTACAATTTCACGTCAAAAAATGGCTAAAATTCCAGTTGAAATTTTTTCAAAGTCCCTTCAAAATTTTCCAATTTTTGTCCCAATTCTTCCCATTCCCATTGAAACTTTTCAAATCCCTCTCAAAATTGTTGAAATTCTCTTGAAGCTTTTAAAATTCTCTCTAGAATTTTCAAAATCCATGGCCACATGTTTACAATTTCACGTCAAAAAATGGCTAAAATTCCAGTTGAAATTTTTTCAAAGTCCCTTAAAAATTTTCCAATTTTTGTCCCAATTCTTCCCATTCCCATTGAAACTTTTCAAATTCCTCTCAAAATTGTTGAAATTCTGTTGAAGCTTTTAAAATTCTCTCTAGAATTTTCAAAATCCATGTCCACATGTTTACAATTTCACGTCAAAAAATGGCTAAAATTCCAGTTGAAATTTTTTCAAAGTCCCTTAAAAATTTTCCAATTTTTGTCCCAATTCTTCCCATTCCCATTGAAACTTTTCAAATCCCTCTCAAAATTGTTGAAATTCTCTTGAAGCTTTTAAAATTCTCTCTAGAATTTTCAAAATCCATGGCCACATGTTTACAATTTCACGTCAAAAAATGGCTAAAATTCCAGTTGAAATTTTTTCAAAGTCCCTGAAAAATTTTCCAATTTTTGTCCCAATTCTTCCCATTCCCATTGAAACTTTTCAAATCCCTCTCAAAATTGTTGAAATTCTCTTGAAGCTTTTAAAATTCTCTCTAGAATTTTCAAAATCCATGTCCACATGTTTACAATTTCACGTCAAAAAATGGCTAAAATTCCAGTTGAAATGTTTTCAAAGTCCCTTAAAAATTTTCCAATTTTTGTCCCAATTCTTCCCATTCCCATTGAAACTTTTCAAATCCCTCTCAAAATTGTTGAAATTCTCTTGAAGCTTTTAAAATTCTCTCTAGAATTTTCAAAATCCATGTCCACATGTTTACAATTTCACGTCAAAAAATGGCTAAAATTCCAGTTGAAATTTTTTCAAAGTCCCTTAAAAATTTTCCAATTTTTGTCCCAATTCTTCCCATTCCCATTGAAACTTTTCAAATCCCTCTCAAAATTGTTGAAATTCTCTTGAAGCTTTTAAAATTCTCTCTAGAATTTTCAAAATCCATGGCCACATGTTTACAATTTCACGTCAAAAAATGGCTAAAATTCCAGTTGAAATTTTTTCAAAGTCCCTTCAAAATTTTCCAATTTTTGTCCCAATTCTTCCCATTCCCATTGAAACTTTTCAAATCCCTCTCAAAATTGTTGAAATTCTCTTGAAGCTTTTAAAATTCTCTCTAGAATTTTCAAAATCCATGTCCACATGTTTACAATTTCACATAAAAAAATGGCTAAAATTCCAGTTGAAATTTTTTCAAAGTCCCTTAAAAATTTTCCAATTTTTGTCCCAATTCTTCCCATTCCCATTGAAACTTTTCAAATCCCTCTCAAAATTGTTGAAATTCTCTTGAAGCTTTTAAAATTCTCTCTAGAATTTTCAAAATCCACTTCAACATGTTTACAATTTCACGTCAAAAAATTGCTAAAATTCCAGTTGAAATTTTTTCAAAGTCCCTTAAAAATTTTCCAATTTTTGTCCCAATTCTTCCCATTCCCATTGAAACTTTTCAAATTCCTCTCAAAATTGTTGAAATTCTGTTGAAGCTTTTAAAATTCTCTCTAGAATTTTCAAAATCCATGTCCACATGTTTACAATTTCACGTCAAAAAATGGCTAAAATTCCAGTTGAAATTTTTTCAAAGTCCCTTAAAAATTTTCCAATTTTTGTCCCAATTCTTCCCATTCCCATTGAAACTTTTCAAATTCCTCTCAACATTGTTGAAATTCTCTTGAAGCTTTTAAAATTCTCTCTAGAATTTTCAAAATCCATGGCCACATATTTACAATATCACGTCAAAAAATGGCTAAAATTCCAGTTGAAATTTTTTCAAAGTCCCTTAAAAATTTTCCAATTTTTGTCCCAATTCTTCCCATTCCCATTGAAACTTTTCAAATTCCTCTCAAAATTGTTGAAATTCTGTTGAAGCTTTTAAAATTCTCTCTAGAATTTTCAAAATCCATGTCCACATGTTTACAATTTCACGTCAAAAAATGGCTAAAATTCCAGTTGAAATTTTTTCAAAGTCCCTGAAAAATTTTCCAATTTTTGTCCCAATTCTTCCCATTCCCATTGAAACTTTTCAAATCCCTCTCAAAATTGTTGAAATTCTGTTGAAGCTTTTAAAATTCTCTCTAGAATTTTCAAAATCCATGGCCACATGTTTACAATTTCACGTCAAAAAATTGCTAAAATTCAAGTTGAAATTTTTTCAAAGTCCCTTAAAAATTTTCCAATTTTTGTCCCAATTCTTCCCATTCCCATTGAAACTTTTCAAATCCCTCTCAAAATTGTTGAAATTCTGTTGAAGCTTTTAAAATTCTCTCTAGAATTTTCAAAATCCATGTCCATATGTTTACAATTTCACGTCAAAAAATGGCTAAAATTCCAGTTGAAATTTTTTCAAAGTCCCTTAAAAATTTTCCAATTTTTGTCCCAATTCTTCCCATTCCCATTGAAACTTTTCAAATCCCTCTCAACATTGTTGAAATTCTCTTGAAGCTTTTAAAATTCTCTCTAGAATTTTCAAAATCCATGTCCACATGTTTACAATTTCACATAAAAAAATGGCTAAAATTCCAGTTGAAATGTTTTCAAAGTCCCTTAAAAATTTTCCAATTTTTGTCCCAATTCTTCCCATTCCCATTGAAACTTTTCAAATCCCTCTCAAAATTGTTGAAATTCTGTTGAAGCTTTTAAAATTCTCTCTAGAATTTTCAAAATCCATGGCCACATGTTTACAATTTCACGTAAAAAAATTGCTAAAATTCCAGTTGAAATTTTTTCAAAGTCCCTTAAAAATTTTCCAATTTTTGTCCCAATTCTTCCCATTCCCATTGAAACTTTTCAAATCCCTCTCCAAATTGTTGAAATTCTCTTGAAGCTTTTAAAATTCTCTCTAGAATTTTCAAAATCCATGTCCACATGTTTACAATTTCACGTCAAAAAATTGCTAAAATTCAAGTTGAAATTTTTTCAAAGTCCCTTAAAAATTTTCCAATTTTTGTCCCAATTCTTCCCATTCCCATTGAAACTTTTCAAATCCCTCTCAAAATTGTTGAAATTCTCTTGAAGCTTTTAAAATTCTCTCTAGAATTTTCAAAATCCATGTCCACATGTTTACAATTTCACATAAAAAAATGGCTAAAATTCCAGTTGAAATTTTTTCAAAGTCCCTTAAAAATTTTCCAATTTTTGTCCCAATTCTTCCCATTCCCATTGAAACTTTTCAAATCCCTCTCAAAATTGTTGAAATTCTCTTGAAGCTTTTAAAATTCTCTCTAGAATTTTCAAAATCCACTTCAACATGTTTACAATTTCACGTCAAAAAATTGCTAAAATTCCAGTTGAAATTTTTTCAAAGTCCCTTAAAAATTTTCCAATTTTTGTCCCAATTCTTCCCATTCCCATTGAAACTTTTCAAATTCCTCTCAAAATTGTTGAAATTCTGTTGAAGCTTTTAAAATTCTCTCTAGAATTTTCAAAATCCATGTCCACATGTTTACAATTTCACGTCAAAAAATGGCTAAAATTCCAGTTGAAATTTTTTCAAAGTCCCTTAAAAATTTTCCAATTTTTGTCCCAATTCTTCCCATTCCCATTGAAACTTTTCAAATTCCTCTCAACATTGTTGAAATTCTCTTGAAGCTTTTAAAATTCTCTCTAGAATTTTCAAAATCCATGGCCACATGTTTACAATATCACGTCAAAAAATGGCTAAAATTCCAGTTGAAATTTTTTCAAAGTCCCTTAAAAATTTTCCAATTTTTGTCCCAATTCTTCCCATTCCCATTGAAACTTTTCAAATCCCTCTCAAAATTGTTGAAATTCTGTTGAAGCTTTTAAAATTCTCTCTAGAATTTTCAAAATCCATGTCCACATGTTTACAATTTCACGTCAAAAAATGGCTAAAATTCCAGTTGAAATTTTTTCAAAGTCCCTGAAAAATTTTCCAATTTTTGTCCCAATTCTTCCCATTCCCATTGAAACTTTTCAAATCCCTCTCAAAATTGTTGAAATTCTGTTGAAGCTTTTAAAATTCTCTCTAGAATTTTCAAAATCCATGGCCACATGTTTACAATTTCACGTCAAAAAATTGCTAAAATTCCAGTTGAAATTTTTTCAAAGTCCCTTAAAAATTTTCCAATTTTTGTCCCAATTCTTCCCATTCCCATTGAAACTTTTCAAATCCCTCTCAAAATTGTTGAAATTCTGTTGAAGCTTTTAAAATTCTCTCTAGAATTTTCAAAATCCATGTCCATATGTTTACAATTTCACGTCAAAAAATTGCTAAAATTCCAGTTGAAATTTTTTCAAAGTCCCTTAAAAATTTTCCAATTTTTGTCCCAATTCATCCCATTCCCATTGAAACTTTTCAAATCCCTCTCAACATTGTTGAAATTCTCTTGAAGCTTTTAAAATTCTCTCTAGAATTTTCAAAATCCATGTCCACATGTTTACAATTTCACATAAAAAAATGGCTAAAATTCCAGTTGAAATGTTTTCAAAGTCCCTTAAAAATTTTCCAATTTTTGTCCCAATTCTTCCCATTCCCATTGAAACTTTTCAAATCCCTCTCAAAATTGTTGAAATTCTGTTGAAGCTTTTAAAATTCTCTCTAGAATTTTCAAAATCCATGGCCACATGTTTACAATTTCACGTAAAAAAATTGCTAAAATTCCAGTTGAAATTTTTTCAAAGTCCCTTAAAAATTTTCCAATTTTTGTCCCAATTCTTCCCATTCCCATTGAAACTTTTCAAATCCCTCTCAAAATTGTTGAAATTCTCTTGAAGCTTTTAAAATTCTCTCTAGAATTTTCAAAATCCATGTCCACATGTTTACAATTTCACGTCAAAAAATTGCTAAAATTCCAGTTGAAATTTTTTCAAAGTCCCTTAAAAATTTTCCAATTTTTGTCCCAATTCTTCCCATTCCCATTGAAACTTTTCAAATCCCTCTCAAAATTGTTGAAATTCTCTTGAAGCTTTTAAAATTCTCTCTAGAATTTTCAAAATCCATGTCCACATGTTTACAATTTCACATAAAAAAATGGCTAAAATTCCAGTTGAAATTTTTTCAAAGTCCCTTAAAAATTTTCCAATTTTTGTCCCAATTCTTCCCATTCCCATTGAAACTTTTCAAATCCCTCTCAAAATTGTTGAAATTCTCTTGAAGCTTTTAAAATTCTCTCTAGAATTTTCAAAATCCACTTCAACATGTTTACAATTTCACGTCAAAAAATTGCTAAAATTCCAGTTGAAATTTTTTCAAAGTCCCTTAAAAATTTTCCAATTTTTGTCCCAATTCTTCCCATTCCCATTGAAACTTTTCAAATTCCTCTCAAAATTGTTGAAATTCTGTTGAAGCTTTTAAAATTCTCTCTAGAATTTTCAAAATCCATGGCCACATGTTTACAATTTCACGTCAAAAAATGGCTAAAATTCCAGTTGAAATTTTTTCAAAGTCCCTTAAAAATTTTCCAATTTTTGTCCCAATTCTTCCCATTCCCATTGAAACTTTTCAAATTCCTCTCAACATTGTTGAAATTCTCTTGAAGCTTTTAAAATTCTCTCTAGAATTTTCAAAATCCATGGCCACATGTTTACAATATCACGTCAAAAAATGGCTAAAATTCCAGTTGAAATTTTTTCAAAGTCCCTTAAAAATTTTCCAATTTTTGTCCCAATTCTTCCCATTCCCATTGAAACTTTTCAAATCCCTCTCAAAATTGTTGAAATTCTGTTGAAGCTTTTAAAATTCTCTCTAGAATTTTCAAAATCCATGTCCACATGTTTACAATTTCACGTCAAAAAATGGCTAAAATTCCAGTTGAAATTTTTTCAAAGTCCCTGAAAAATTTTCCAATTTTTGTCCCAATTCTTCCCATTCCCATTGAAACTTTTCAAATCCCTCTCAAAATTGTTGAAATTCTGTTGAAGCTTTTAAAATTCTCTCTAGAATTTTCAAAATCCATGGCCACATGTTTACAATTTCACGTCAAAAAATTGCTAAAATTCAAGTTGAAATTTTTTCAAAGTCCCTTAAAAATTTTCCAATTTTTGCCCCAATTCTTCCCATTCCCATTGAAACTTTTCAAATCCCTCTCAAAATTGTTGAAATTCTGTTGAAGCTTTTAAAATTCTCTCTAGAATTTTCAAAATCCATGTCCATATGTTTACAATTTCACGTCAAAAAATTGCTAAAATTCCAGTTGAAATTTTTTCAAAGTCCCTTAAAAATTTTCCAATTTTTGTCCCAATTCTTCCCATTCCCATTGAAACTTTTCAAATCCCTCTCAAAATTGTTGAAATTCTGTTGAAGCTTTTAAAATTCTCTCTAGAATTTTCAAAATCCATGTCCATATGTTTACAATTTCACGTCAAAAAATTGCTAAAATTCCAGTTGAAATTTTTTCAAAGTCCCTTAAAAATTTTCCAATTTTTGTCCCAATTCTTCCCATTCCCATTGAAACTTTTCAAATCCCTCTCAACATTGTTGAAATTCTCTTGAAGCTTTTAAAATTCTCTCTAGAATTTTCAAAATCCATGTCCACATGTTTACAATTTCACATAAAAAAATGGCTAAAATTCCAGTTGAAATGTTTTCAAAGTCCCTTAAAAATTTTCCAATTTTTGTCCCAATTCTTCCCATTCCCATTGAAACTTTTCAAATCCCTCTCAAAATTGTTGAAATTCTGTTGAAGCTTTTAAAATTCTCTCTAGAATTTTCAAAATCCATGGCCACATGTTTACAATTTCACGTAAAAAAATTGCTAAAATTCCAGTTGAAATTTTTTCAAAGTCCCTTAAAAATTTTCCAATTTTTGTCCCAATTCTTCCCATTCCCATTGAAACTTTTCAAATCCCTCTCAAAATTGTTGAAATTCTCTTGAAGCTTTTAAAATTCTCTCTAGAATTTTCAAAATCCATGTCCACATGTTTACAATTTCACGTCAAAAAATTGCTAAAATTCCAGTTGAAATTTTTTCAAAGTCCCTTAAAAATTTTCCAATTTTTGTCCCAATTCTTCCCATTCCCATTGAAACTTTTCAAATCCCTCTCAAAATTGTTGAAATTCTCTTGAAGCTTTTAAAATTCTCTCTAGAATTTTCAAAATCCATGTCCACATGTTTACAATTTCACATAAAAAAATGGCTAAAATTCCAGTTGAAATTTTTTCAAAGTCCCTTAAAAATTTTCCAATTTTTGTCCCAATTCTTCCCATTCCCATTGAAACTTTTCAAATCCCTCTCAAAATTGTTGAAATTCTCTTGAAGCTTTTAAAATTCTCTCTAGAATTTTCAAAATCCACTTCAACATGTTTACAATTTCACGTCAAAAAATTGCTAAAATTCCAGTTGAAATTTTTTCAAAGTCCCTTAAAAATTTTCCAATTTTTGTCCCAATTCTTCCCATTCCCATTGAAACTTTTCAAATTCCTCTCAAAATTGTTGAAATTCTGTTGAAGCTTTTAAAATTCTCTCTAGAATTTTCAAAATCCATGTCCACATGTTTACAATTTCACGTCAAAAAATGGCTAAAATTCCAGTTGAAATTTTTTCAAAGTCCCTTAAAAATTTTCCAATTTTTGTCCCAATTCTTCCCATTCCCATTGAAACTTTTCAAATTCCTCTCAACATTGTTGAAATTCTCTTGAAGCTTTTAAAATTCTCTCTAGAATTTTCAAAATCCATGGCCACATGTTTACAATATCACGTCAAAAAATGGCTAAAATTCCAGTTGAAATTTTTTCAAAGTCCCTTAAAAATTTTCCAATTTTTGTCCCAATTCTTCCCATTCCCATTGAAACTTTTCAAATTCCTCTCAAAATTGTTGAAATTCTGTTGAAGCTTTTAAAATTCTCTCTAGAATTTTCAAAATCCATGTCCACATGTTTACAATTTCACGTCAAAAAATGGCTAAAATTCCAGTTGAAATTTTTTCAAAGTCCCTGAAAAATTTTCCAATTTTTGTCCCAATTCTTCCCATTCCCATTGAAACTTTTCAAATCCCTCTCAAAATTGTTGAAATTCTGTTGAAGCTTTTAAAATTCTCTCTAGAATTTTCAAAATCCATGGCCACATGTTTACAATTTCACGTCAAAAAATTGCTAAAATTCAAGTTGAAATTTTTTCAAAGTCCCTTAAAAATTTTCCAATTTTTGCCCCAATTCTTCCCATTCCCATTGAAACTTTTCAAATCCCTCTCAAAATTGTTGAAATTCTGTTGAAGCTTTTAAAATTCTCTCTAGAATTTTCAAAATCCATGTCCATATGTTTACAATTTCACGTCAAAAAATTGCTAAAATTCCAGTTGAAATTTTTTCAAAGTCCCTTAAAAATTTTCCAATTTTTGTCCCAATTCTTCCCATTCCCATTGAAACTTTTCAAATCCCTCTCAACATTGTTGAAATTCTCTTGAAGCTTTTAAAATTCTCTCTAGAATTTTCAAAATCCATGTCCACATGTTTACAATTTCACATAAAAAAATGGCTAAAATTCCAGTTGAAATGTTTTCAAAGTCCCTTAAAAATTTTCCAATTTTTGTCCCAATTCTTCCCATTCCCATTGAAACTTTTCAAATTCCTCTCAACATTGTTGAAATTCTCTTGAAGCTTTTAAAATTCTCTCTAGAATTTTCAAAATCCATGGCCACATGTTTACAATATCACGTCAAAAAATGGCTAAAATTCCAGTTGAAATTTTTTCAAAGTCCCTTAAAAATTTTCCAATTTTTGTCCCAATTCTTCCCATTCCCATTGAAACTTTTCAAATCCCTCTCAAAATTGTTGAAATTCTGTTGAAGCTTTTAAAATTCTCTCTAGAATTTTCAAAATCCATGGCCACATGTTTACAATTTCACGTCAAAAAATGGCTAAAATTCCAGTTGAAATTTTTTCAAAGTCCCTGAAAAATTTTCCAATTTTTGTCCCAATTCTTCCCATTCCCATTGAAACTTTTCAAATCCCTCTCAAAATTGTTGAAATTCTGTTGAAGCTTTTAAAATTCTCTCTAGAATTTTCAAAATCCATGGCCGCATGTTTACAATTTCACGTCAAAAAATTGCTAAAATTCAAGTTGAAATTTTTTCAAAGTCCCTTAAAAATTTTCCAATTTTTGCCCCAATTCTTCCCATTCCCATTGAAACTTTTCAAATCCCTCTCAAAATTGTTGAAATTCTGTTGAAGCTTTTAAAATTCTCTCTAGAATTTTCAAAATCCATGTCCATATGTTTACAATTTCACGTCAAAAAATTGCTAAAATTCCAGTTGAAATTTTTTCAAAGTCCCTTAAAAATTTTCCAATTTTTGTCCCAATTCTTCCCATTCCCATTGAAACTTTTCAAATCCCTCTCAAAATTGTTGAAATTCTGTTGAAGCTTTTAAAATTCTCTCTAGAATTTTCAAAATCCATGTCCATATGTTTACAATTTCACGTCAAAAAATTGCTAAAATTCCAGTTGAAATTTTTTCAAAGTCCCTTAAAAATTTTCCAATTTTTGTCCCAATTCTTCCCATTCCCATTGAAACTTTTCAAATCCCTCTCAACATTGTTGAAATTCTCTTGAAGCTTTTAAAATTCTCTCTAGAATTTTCAAAATCCATGTCCACATGTTTACAATTTCACATAAAAAAATGGCTAAAATTCCAGTTGAAATGTTTTCAAAGTCCCTTAAAAATTTTCCAATTTTTGTCCCAATTCTTCCCATTCCCATTGAAACTTTTCAAATCCCTCTCAAAATTGTTGAAATTCTGTTGAAGCTTTTAAAATTCTCTCTAGAATTTTCAAAATCCATGGCCACATGTTTACAATTTCACGTAAAAAAATTGCTAAAATTCCAGTTGAAATTCTAGAATTTTCAAAATCCATGGCCACATGTTTACATTGAAATTTTTTCAAAGTCCCTTAAAAATTTTCCAATTTTTGTCCCAATTCTTCCCATTCCCATTGAAACTTTTCAAATCCCTCTCAAAATTGTTGAAATTCTCTTGAAGCTTTTAAAATTCTCTCTAGAATTTTCAAAATCCATGTCCACATGTTTACAATTTCACGTCAAAAAAATTGCTAAAATTCCAGTTGAAATTTTTTCAAAGTCCCTTAAAAATTTTCCAATTTTGTCCCAATTCTTATTCCCATTGAAACTTTTCAAATCCCTCTCAAAATTGTTGAAATTCTCTTGAAGCTTTTAAAATTCTCTCTAGAATTTTCAAAATCCATGTCCACATGTTTACAATTTCACATAAAAAAATGGCTAAAATTCCAGTTGAAATTTTTTCAAAGTCCCTTATAAACTTTTCAAATCCCTCTCAAAATTGTTGAAATTCTCTTGAAGCTTTTAAAATTCTCTCTAGAATTTTCAAAATCCACTTCAACATGTTTACAATTTCACGTCAAAAAATTGCTAAAATTCCAGTTGAAATTTTTTCAAAGTCCCTTAAAAATTTTCCAATTTTTGTCCCAATTCTTCCCATTCCCATTGAAACTTTTCAAATTCCTCTCAAAATTGTTGAAATTCTGTTGAAGCTTTTAAAATTCTCTCTAGAATTTTCAAAATCCATGTCCACATGTTTACAATTTCACGTCAAAAAATGGCTAAAATTCCAGTTGAAATTTTTTCAAAGTCCCTTAAAAATTTTCCAATTTTTGTCCCAATTCTTCCCATTCCCATTGAAACTTTTCAAATTCCTCTCAACATTGTTGAAATTCTCTTGAAGCTTTTAAAATTCTCTCTAGAATTTTCAAAATCCATGGCCACATGTTTACAATATCACGTCAAAAAATGGCTAAAATTCCAGTTGAAATTTTTTCAAAGTCCCTTAAAAATTTTCCAATTTTTGTCCCAATTCTTCCCATTCCCATTGAAACTTTTCAAATTCCTCTCAAAATTGTTGAAATTCTGTTGAAGCTTTTAAAATTCTCTCTAGAATTTTCAAAATCCATGTCCACATGTTTACAATTTCACGTCAAAAAATGGCTAAAATTCCAGTTGAAATTTTTTCAAAGTCCCTGAAAAATTTTCCAATTTTTGTCCCAATTCTTCCCATTCCCATTGAAACTTTTCAAATCCCTCTCAAAATTGTTGAAATTCTGTTGAAGCTTTTAAAATTCTCTCTAGAATTTTCAAAATCCATGGCCACATGTTTACAATTTCACGTCAAAAAATTGCTAAAATTCAAGTTGAAATTTTTTCAAAGTCCCTTAAAAATTTTCCAATTTTTGCCCCAATTCTTCCCATTCCCATTGAAACTTTTCAAATCCCTCTCAAAATTGTTGAAATTCTGTTGAAGCTTTTAAAATTCTCTCTAGAATTTTCAAAATCCATGTCCATATGTTTACAATTTCACGTCAAAAAATTGCTAAAATTCCAGTTGAAATTTTTTCAAAGTCCCTTAAAAATTTTCCAATTTTTGTCCCAATTCTTCCCATTCCCATTGAAACTTTTCAAATCCCTCTCAACATTGTTGAAATTCTCTTGAAGCTTTTAAAATTCTCTCTAGAATTTTCAAAATCCATGTCCACATGTTTACAATTTCACATAAAAAAATGGCTAAAATTCCAGTTGAAATGTTTTCAAAGTCCCTTAAAAATTTTCCAATTTTTGTCCCAATTCTTCCCATTCCCATTGAAACTTTTCAAATCCCTCTCAAAATTGTTGAAATTCTGTTGAAGCTTTTAAAATTCTCTCTAGAATTTTCAAAATCCATGGCCACATGTTTACAATTTCACGTAAAAAAATTGCTAAAATTCCAGTTGAAATTTTTTCAAAGTCCCTTAAAAATTTTCCAATTTTTGTCCCAATTCTTCCCATTCCCATTGAAACTTTTAAAATCCCTCTCAAAATTGTTGAAATTCTCTTGAAGCTTTTAAAATTCTCTCTAGAATTTTCAAAATCCACTTCAACATGTTTACAATTTCACGTCAAAAAATTGCTAAAATTCCAGTTGAAATTTTTTCAAAGTCCCTTAAAAATTTTCCAATTTTTGTCCCAATTCTTCCCATTCCCATTGAAACTTTTCAAATTCCTCTCAAAATTGTTGAAATTCTGTTGAAGCTTTTAAAATTCTCTCTAGAATTTTCAAAATCCATGGCCACATGTTTACAATTTCACGTAAAAAAATGGCTAAAATTCCAGTTGAAATTTTTTCAAAGTCCCTGAAAAATTTTCCAATTTTTGTCCCAATTCTTCCCATTCCCATTGAAACTTTTCAAATCCCTCTCAAAATTGTTGAAATTCTGTTGAAGCTTTTAAAATTCTCTCTAGAATTTTCAAAATCCATGGCCACATGTTTACAATTTCACGTCAAAAAATGGCTAAAATTCCAGTTGAAATTTTTTCAAAGTCCCTTCAAAATTTTCGAATTTTTGTCCCAATTCTTCCCATTCCCATTGAAACTTTTCAAATCCCTCTCAAAATTGTTGAAATTCTCTTGAAGCTTTTAAAATTCTCTCTAGAATTTTCAAAATCCATGGCCACATGTTTACAATTTCACGTCAAAAAATGGCTAAAATTCCAGTTTGAAATTTTTTCAAAGTCCCTTAAAAATTTTCCAATTTTTGTCCCAATTCTTCCATTCCCATTGAAACTTTTCAAATTCCTCTCAAAATTGTTGAAATTCTGTTGAAGCTTTTAAAATTCTCTCTAGAATTTTCAAAATCCATGTCCACATGTTTACAATTTCACGTCAAAAAATGGCTAAAATTCCAGTTGAAATTTTTTCAAAGTCCCTTAAAAATTTTCCAATTTTTGTCCCAATTCTTCCCATTCCCATTGAAACTTTTCAAATCCCTCTCAAAATTGTTGAAATTCTCTTGAAGCTTTTAAAATTCTCTCTAGAATTTTCAAAATCCATGGCCACATGTTTACAATTTCACGTCAAAAAATGGCTAAAATTCCAGTTGAAATTTTTTCAAAGTCCCTTAAAAATTTTCCAATTTTTGTCCCAATTCTTCCCATTCCCATTGAAACTTTTCAAATCCCTCTCAAAATTGTTGAAATTCTCTTGAAGCTTTTAAAATTCTCTCTAGAATTTTCAAAATCCATGTCCACATGTTTACAATTTCACGTCAAAAAATTGCTAAAATTCCAGTTGAAATTTTTTCAAAGTCCCTTAAAAATTTTCCAATTTTTGTCCCAATTCTTCCCATTCCCATTGAAACTTTTCAAATCCCTCTCAAAATTGTTGAAATTCTCTTGAAGCTTTTAAAATTCTCTCTAGAATTTTCAAAATCCATGTCCACATGTTTACAATTTCACATAAAAAAAATGGCTAAAATTCCAGTTGAAATTTTTTCAAAGTCCCTTAAAAATTTTCCAATTTTTGTCCCAATTCTTCCCATTCCCATTGAAACTTTTCAAATCCCTCTCAAAATTGTTGAAATTCTCTTGAAGCTTTTAAAATTCTCTCTAGAATTTTCAAAATCCATGGCCACATGTTTACAATTTCACGTCAAAAAATGGCTAAAATTCCAGTTGAAATTTTTTCAAAGTCCCTTAAAAATTTTCCAATTTTTGTCCCAATTCTTCCCATTCCCATTGAAACTTTTAAAATCCCTCTCAAAATTGTTGAAATTCTCTTGAAGCTTTTAAAATTCTCTCTAGAATTTTCAAAATCCACTTCAACATGTTTACAATTTCACGTCAAAAAATTGCTAAAATTCCAGTTGAAATTTTTTCAAAGTCCCTTAAAAATTTTCCAATTTTTGTCCCAATTCTTCCCATTCCCATTGAAACTTTTCAAATTCCTCTCAAAATTGTTGAAATTCTGTTGAAGCTTTTAAAATTCTCTCTAGAATTTTCAAAATCCATGTCCACATGTTTACAATTTCACGTAAAAAAATGGCTAAAATTCCAGTTGAAATTTTTTCAAAGTCCCTGAAAAATTTTCCAATTTTTGTCCCAATTCTTCCCATTCCCATTGAAACTTTTCAAATCCCTCTCAAAATTGTTGAAATTCTGTTGAAGCTTTTAAAATTCTCTCTAGAATTTTCAAAATCCATGGCCACATGTTTACAATTTCACGTCAAAAAATGGCTAAAATTCCAGTTGAAATTTTTTCAAAGTCCCTTAAAAATTTTCGAATTTTTGTCCCAATTCTTCCCATTCCCATTGAAACTTTTCAAATCCCTCTCAAAATTGTTGAAATTCTCTTGAAGCTTTTAAAATTCTCTCTAGAATTTTCAAAATCCATGGCCACATGTTTACAATTTCACGTCAAAAAATGGCTAAAATTCCAGTTGAAATTTTTTCAAAGTCCCTTAAAAATTTTCCAATTTTTGTCCCAATTCTTCCCATTCCCATTGAAACTTTTCAAATTCCTCTCAAAATTGTTGAAATTCTGTTGAAGCTTTTAAAATTCTCTCTAGAATTTTCAAAATCCATGTCCACATGTTTACAATTTCACGTCAAAAAATGGCTAAAATTCCAGTTGAAATTTTTTCAAAGTCCCTGAAAAATTTTCCAATTTTTGTCCCAATTCTTCCCATTCCCATTGAAACTTTTCAAATCCCTCTCAAAATTGTTGAAATTCTGTTGAAGCTTTTAAAATTCTCTCTAGAATTTTCAAAATCCATGGCCACATGTTTACAATTTCACGTCAAAAAATGGCTAAAATTCCAGTTGAAATTTTTTCAAAGTCCCTTAAAAATTTTCCAATTTTTGTCCCAATTCTTCCCATTCCCATTGAAACTTTTCAAATCCCTCTCAAAATTGTTGAAATTCTCTTGAAGCTTTTAAAATTCTCTCTAGAATTTTCAAAATCCATGTCCACATGTTTACAATTTCACGTCAAAAAATGGCTAAAATTCCAGTTGAAATTTTTTCAAAGTCCCTTAAAAATTTTCCAATTTTTGTCCCAATTCTTCCCATTCCCATTGAAACTTTTCAAATCCTCTCAAAATTGTTGAAATTCTCTTGAAGCTTTTAAAATTCTCTCTAGAATTTTCAAAATCCATGTCCACATGTTTACAATTTCACATAAAAAAAATGGCTAAAATTCCAGTTGAAATTTTTTCAAAGTCCCTTAAAAATTTTCCAATTTTTGTCCCAATTCTTCCCATTCCCATTGAAACTTTTCAAATCCCTCTCAAAATTGTTGAAATTCTCTTGAAGCTTTTAAAATTCTCTCTAGAATTTTCAAAATCCATGGCCACATGTTTACAATTTCACGTCAAAAAATGGCTAAAATTCCAGTTGAAATTTTTTCAAAGTCCCTTCAAAATTTTCCAATTTTTGTCCCAATTCTTCCCATTCCCATTGAAACTTTTCAAATCCCTCTCAAAATTGTTGAAATTCTCTTGAAGCTTTTAAAATTCTCTCTAGAATTTTCAAAATCCATGTCCACATGTTTACAATTTCACGTCAAAAAATTGCTAAAATTCCAGTTGAAATTTTTTCAAAGTCCCTTAAAAATTTTCCAATTTTTGTCCCAATTCTTCCCATTCCCATTGAAACTTTTCAAATCCCTCTCAAAATTGTTGAAATTCTCTTGAAGCTTTTAAAATTCTCTCTAGAATTTTCAAAATCCATGTCCACATGTTTACAATTTCACGTCAAAAAATGGCTAAAATTCCAGTTGAAATTTTTTCAAAGTCCCTTAAAAATTTTCCAATTTTTGTCCCAATTCTTCCCATTCCCATTGAAACTTTTCAAATCCCTCTCAAAATTGTTGAAATTCTCTTGAAGCTTTTAAAATTCTCTCTAGAATTTTCAAAATCCACTTCAACATGTTTACAATTTCACGTCAAAAAATTGCTAAAATTCCAGTTGAAATTTTTTCAAAGTCCCTTAAAAATTTTCCAATTTTTGTCCCAATTCTTCCCATTCCCATTGAAACTTTTCAAATTCCTCTCAAAATTGTTGAAATTCTGTTGAAGCTTTTAAAATTCTCTCTAGAATTTTCAAAATCCATGTCCACATGTTTACAATTTCACGTCAAAAAATGGCTAAAATTCCAGTTGAAATTTTTTCAAAGTCCCTTAAAAATTTTCCAATTTTTGTCCCAATTCTTCCCATTCCCATTGAAACTTTTCAAATTCCTCTCAACATTGTTGAAATTCTCTTGAAGCTTTTAAAATTCTCTCTAGAATTTTCAAAATCCATGGCCACATGTTTACAATATCACGTCAAAAAATGGCTAAAATTCCAGTTGAAATTTTTTCAAAGTCCCTTAAAAATTTTCCAATTTTTGTCCCAATTCTTCCCATTCCCATTGAAACTTTTCAAATTCCTCTCAAAATTGTTGAAATTCTGTTGAAGCTTTTAAAATTCTCTCTAGAATTTTCAAAATCCATGTCCACATGTTTACAATTTCACGTCAAAAAATGGCTAAAATTCCAGTTGAAATTTTTTCAAAGTCCCTTAAAAATTTTCCAATTTTTGTCCCAATTCTTCCCATTCCCATTGAAACTTTTCAAATCCCTCTCAAAATTGTTGAAATTCTGTTGAAGCTTTTAAAATTCTCTCTAGAATTTTCAAAATCCATGGCCACATGTTTACAATTTCACGTCAAAAAATTGCTAAAATTCAAGTTGAAATTTTTTCAAAGTCCCTTAAAAATTTTCCAATTTTTGTCCCAATTCTTCCCATTCCCATTGAAACTTTTCAAATCCCTCTCAAAATTGTTGAAATTCTGTTGAAGCTTTTAAAATTCTCTCTAGAATTTTCAAAATCCATGTCCATATGTTTACAATTTCACGTCAAAAAATTGCTAAAATTCCAGTTGAAATTTTTTCAAAGTCCCTTAAAAATTTTCCAATTTTTGTCCCAATTCTTCCCATTCCCATTGAAACTTTTCAAATCCCTCTCAACATTGTTGAAATTCTCTTGAAGCTTTTAAAATTCTCTCTAGAATTTTCAAAATCCATGTCCACATGTTTACAATTTCACATAAAAAAATGGCTAAAATTCCAGTTGAAATGTTTTCAAAGTCCCTTAAAAATTTTCCAATTTTTGTCCCAATTCTTCCCATTCCCATTGAAACTTTTCAAATCCCTCTCAAAATTGTTGAAATTCTGTTGAAGCTTTTAAAATTCTCTCTAGAATTTTCAAAATCCATGTCCACATGTTTACAATTTCACATAAAAAAATGGCTAAAATTCCAGTTGAAATTTTTTCAAAGTCCCTTAAAAATTTTCCAATTTTTGTTCCAATTCTTCCCATTCCCATTGAAACTTTTCAAATCCCTCTCAAAATTGTTGAAATTCTGTTGAAGCTTTTAAAATTCTCTCTAGAATTTTCAAAATCCATGGCCACATGTTTACAATTTCACGTCAAAAAATTGCTAAAATTCAAGTTGAAATTTTTTCAAAGTCCCTTAAAAATTTTCCAATTTTTGTCCCAATTCTTCCCATTCCCATTGAAACTTTTCAAATCCCTCTCAAAATTGTTGAAATTCTGTTGAAGCTTTTAAAATTCTCTCTAGAATTTTCAAAATCCATGTCCATATGTTTACAATTTCACGTCAAAAAATTGCTAAAATTCCAGTTGAAATTTTTTCAAAGTCCCTTAAAAATTTTCCAATTTTTGTCCCAATTCTTCCCATTCCCATTGAAACTTTTCAAATCCCTCTCAAAATTGTTGAAATTCTCTTGAAGCTTTTAAAATTCTCTCTAGAATTTTCAAAATCCATGTCCACATGTTTACAATTTCACATAAAAAAATGGCTAAAATTCCAGTTGAAATTTTTTCAAAGTCCCTTAAAAATTTTCCAATTTTTGTCCCAATTCTTCCCATTCCCATTGAAACTTTTCAAATCCCTCTCAAAATTGTTGAAATTCTGTTGAAGCTTTTAAAATTCTCTCTAGAATTTTCAAAATCCATGTCCACATGTTTACAATTTCACATAAAAAAATGGCTAAAATTCCAGTTGAAATTTTTTCGAAGTCCCTTAAAAATTTTCCAATTTTTGTTCCAATTCTTCCCATTCCCATTGAAACTTTTCAAATCCCTCTCAAAATTGTTGAAATTCTGTTGAAGCTTTTAAAATTCTCTCTAGAATTTTCAAAATCCATGTCCACATGTTTACAATTTCACGTCAAAAAATGGCTAAAATTCCAGTTGAAATTTTTTCAAAGTCCCTTAAAAATTTTCCAATTTTTGTCCCAATTCTTCCCATTGCCATTGAAACTTTTCAAATTCCTCTCAAAATTGTTGAAATTCTGTTGAAGCTTTTAAAATTCTCTCTAGAATTTTCAAAATCCATGGCCACATGTTTACAATTTCACGTCAAAAAATGGCTAAAATTCCAGTTGAAATTTTTTCAAAGTCCCTTAAAAATTTTCCAATTTTTGTCCCAATTCTTCCCATTCCCATTGAAACTTTTCAAATCCCTCTCAAAATTGTTGAAATTCTCTTGAAGCTTTTAAAATTCTCTCTAGAATTTTCAAAATCCATGGCCACATGTTTACAATTTCACGTCAAAAAATGGCTAAAATTCCAGTTGAAATTTTTTCAAAGTCCCTTAAAAATTTTCCAATTTTTGTCCCAATTCTTCCCATTCCCATTGAAACTTTTCAAATCCCTCTCAAAATTGTTGAAATTCTCTTGAAGCTTTTAAAATTCTCTCTAGAATTTTCAAAATCCATGTCCACATGTTTACAATTTCACGTCAAAAAATGGCTAAAATTCCAGTTGAAATTTTTTCAAAGTCCCTTCAAAATTTTCCAATTTTTGTCCCAATTCTTCCCATTCCCATTGAAACTTTTCAAATCCCTCTCAAAATTGTTGAAATTCTCTTGAAGCTTTTAAAATTCTCTCTAGAATTTTCAAAATCCATGTCCACATGTTTACAATTTCACATAAAAAAAATGGCTAAAATTCCAGTTGAAATTTTTTCAAAGTCCCTTAAAAATTTTCCAATTTTTGTCCCAATTCTTCCCATTCCCATTGAAACTTTTCAAATCCCTCTCAAAATTGTTGAAATTCTCTTGAAGCTTTTAAAATTCTCTCTAGAATTTTCAAAATCCATGGCCACATGTTTACAATTTCACGTCAAAAAATGGCTAAAATTCCAGTTGAAATTTTTTCAAAGTCCCTTAAAAATTTTCCAATTTTTGTACCAATTCTTCCCATTCCCATTGAAACTTTTCAAATCCCTCTCAAAATTGTTGAAATTCTCTTGAAGCTTTTAAAATTCTCTCTAGAATTTTCAAAATCCATGTCCACATGTTTACAATTTCACGACAAAAAATTGATAAAATTCCAGTTGAAATTTTTTCAAAGTCCCTTAAAAGTTTTCCAATTTTTGTCCCAATTCTTCCCATTCCCATTGAAACTTTTCAAATCCCTCTCAAAATTGTTGAAATTCTCTTGAAGCTTTTAAAATTCTCTCTAGAATTTTCAAAATCCATGTCCACATGTTTACAATTTCACGTCAAAAAATGGCTAAAATTCAAGTTGAAATTTTTTCAAAGTCCCTTAAAAGTTTTCCAATTTTTGTCCCAATTCTTCCCATTCCCATTGAAACTTTTCAAATCCCTCTCAAAATTGTTGAAATTCTCTTGAAGCTTTTAAAATTCTCTCTAGAATTTTCAAAATCCATGTCCACATGTTTACAATTTCACGTCAAAAAATGGCTAAAATTCCAGTTGAAAATTTTTCAAAGTCCCTTAAAAATTTTCCAATTTTTGTCCCAATTCTTCCCATTTCCCATTGAAACTTTTCAAATTCCTCTCAAAATTGTTGAAATTCTGTTGAAGCTTTTAAAATTCTCTCTAGAATTTTCAAAATCCATGTCCACATGTTTACAATTTCACATAAAAAAATGGCTAAAATTCCAGTTGAAATGTTTTCAAAGTCCATTAAAAATTTTCCAATTTTTGTCCCAATTCTTCCCATTCCTATTGAAACTTTTCAAATCCCTCTCAAAATTGTTGAAATTCTGTTGAAGCTTTTAAAATTCTCTCTAGAATTTTCAAAATCCATGTCCACATGTTTACAATTTCACGTCAAAAAATGGCTAAAATTCCAGTTGAAATTTTTTCAAAGTCCCTTAAAAGTTTTCCAATTTTTGTCCCAATTCTTCCCATTCCCATTGAAACTTTTCAAATCCCTCTCAAAATTGTTGAAATTCTCTTGAAGCTTTTAAAATTCTCTCTAGAATTTTCAAAATCCATGTCCACATGTTTACAATTTCACGTCAAAAAATGGCTAAAATTCTAGTTTAATTTTTTCAAAGTCCCTTAAAAATTTTCCAATTTTTGTCCCAATTCTTCCCATTCCCATTGAAACTTTTCAAATTCCTCTCAAAATTGTTGAAATTCTGTTGAAGCTTTTAAAATTCTCTCTAGAATTTTCAAAATCCATGTCCACATGTTTACAATTTCACGTCAAAAAATGGCTAAAATTCCAGTTGAAATGTTTTCAAAGTCCCTTAAAAATTTTCCAATTTTTGTCCCAATTCTTCCCATTCCCATTGAAACTTTTCAAATCCCTCTCAAAATTGTTGAAATTCTGTTGAAGCTTTTAAAATTCTCTCTAGAATTTTCAAAATCCATGGCCACATGTTTACAATTTCACGTCAAAAAATTGCTAAAATTCCAGTTGAAATTTTTTCAAAGTCCCTTAAAAATTTTCCAATTTTTGTCCCAATTCTTCCCATTCCCATTGAAACTTTTCAAATCCCTCTCAAAATTGTTGAAATTCTCTTGAAGCTTTTAAAATTCTCTCTAGAATTTTCAAAATCCATGTCCACATGTTTACAATTTCACGTCAAAAAATTGCTAAAATTCAAGTTGAAATTTTTTCAAAGTCCCTTAAAATTTTCCAATTTTTGTCCCAATTCTTCCCATTCCCATTGAAACTTTTCAAATCCCTCTCAAAATTGTTGAAATTCTGTTGAAGCTTTTAAAATTCTCTCTAGAATTTTCAAAATCCATGTCCATATGTTTACAATTTCACGTCAAAAAATTGCTAAAATTCCAGTTGAAATTTTTTCAAAGTCCCTTAAAAATTTTCCAATTTTTGTTCCAATTCTTC
Source organism: Streptopelia decaocto (assembly GCF_964273445.1). Taxonomy (NCBI): domain Eukaryota; kingdom Metazoa; phylum Chordata; class Aves; order Columbiformes; family Columbidae; genus Streptopelia; species Streptopelia decaocto. Next base: position 103,342 of record NW_028116487.1, on the reverse strand, counting down.
CCATTCCCATTGAAACTTTTCAAATTCCTCTCAAAATTGTTGAAATTCTGTTGAAGCTTTTAAAATTCTCTCTAGAATTTTCAAAATCCATGTCCACATGTTTACAATTTCACGTCAAAAAATGGCTAAAATTCCAGTTGAAATTTTTTCAAAGTCCCTTAAAAATTTTCCAATTTTTGTCCCAATTCTTCCCATTCCCATTGAAACTTTTCAAATCCCTCTCAAAATTGTTGAAATTCTGTTGAAGCTTTTAAAATTCTCTCTAGAATTTTCAAAATCCATGTCCACATGTTTACAATTTCACGTCAAAAAATGGCTAAAATTCCAGTTGAAAATTTTTCAAAGTCCCTTAAAAATTTTCCAATTTTTGTCCCAATTCTTCCCATTCCCATTGAAACTTTTCAAATTCCTCTCAAAATTGTTGAAATTCTGTTGAAGCTTTTAAAATTCTCTCTAGAATTTTCAAAATCCATGTCCACATGTTTACAATTTCACATAAAAAAATGGCTAAAATTCCAGTTGAAATGTTTTCAAAGTCCCTTAAAAATTTTCCAATTTTTGTCCCAATTCTTCCCATTCCCATTGAAACTTTTCAAATCCCTCTCAAAATTGTTGAAATTCTGTTGAAGCTTTTAAAATTCTCTCAGAGATTTTCAAAATCCATGTCCACATGTTTACAATTTCACGTCAAAAAATGGCTAAAATTCCAGTTGAAAATTTTTCAAAGTCCCTTAAAATTTTCCAATTTTTGTCCCAATTCTTCCCATTCCCATTGAAACTTTTCAAATTCCTCTCAAAATTGTTGAAATTCTGTTGAAGCTTTTTAAAATTCTCTCTAGAATTTTCAAAATCCATGTCCACATGTTTACAATTTCACATAAAAAAATGGCTAAAATTCCAGTTGAAATGTTTTCAAAGTCCTTAAAAATTTTCCAATTTTTGTCCCAATTCTTCCCATTCCTATTGAAACTTTTCAAATCCCTCTCAAAATTGTTGAAATTCTGTTGAAGCTTTTAAAATTCTCTCTAGAATTTTCAAAATCCATGGCCACATGTTTACAATTTCACGTCAAAAAATGGCTAAAATTCCAGTTGAAATTTTTTCAAAGTCCCTTAAAAGTTTTCAATTTTTGTCCCAATTCTTCCCATTCCCATTGAAACTTTTCAAATCCCTCTCAAATTGTTGAAATTCTCTTGAAGCTTTTAAAATTCTCTCTAGAATTTTCAAAATCCATGTCCACATGTTTACAATTTCACGTCAAAAAATGGCTAAAATTCTAGTTTAATTTTTTCAAAGTCCCTTAAAAATTTTCAATTTTTGTCCCAATTCTTCCCATTCCCATTGAAACTTTTCAAATTCCTCTCAAAATGTTGAAATTCTGTTGAAGCTTTTAAAATTCTCTCTAGAATTTTCAAATCCATGTCCACATGTTTACAATTTCACGTCAAAAAATGGCTAAAATTCCAGTTGAAATTTTTTCAAAGTCCCTGAAAAATTTTCCAATTTTTGTCCCAATTCTTCCCATTCCCATTGAAACTTTTCCAAATCCCTCTCAAAATTGTTGAAATTCTGTTGAAGCTTTTAAAATTCTCTCTAGAATTTTCAAAATCCATGGCCACATGTTTACAAATTTCACGTCAAAAAATTGCTAAAATTCCAGTTGAAATTTTTTCAAAGTCCCTTCAAAATTTTTCCAATTTTGTCCCATTCTTCCCATTCCCATTGAAACTTTTTCAAATTCCTCTCAAATTTGTTGAAATTCTGTTGAAGCTTTTAAAATTCTCTCTAGAATTTTCAAATCCATGTCCCACATGTTTACAATTTCACGTCAAAAAATGGCTAAAATTCCAGTTGAAATTTTTTCAAGTCCCTTCAAAATTTTCCAATTTTTGTCCCAATTCTTCCCATTCCCATTGAAACTTTTCAAATCCCTCTCAAAATTGTTGAAATTCTCTTGAAGCTTTTAAAATTCTCTCTAGAATTTTCAAAATCCATGTCCACATGTTTACAATTTCACGTCAAAAAATTGCTAAAATTCAAGTTGAAATTTTTTCAAAGTCCCTTAAAAATTTTCCAATTTTTGTCCCAATTCTTCCCATTCCCATTGAAACTTTTCAAATCCCTCTCAAAATTGTTGAAATTCTGTTGAAGCTTTTAAAATTCTCTCTAGAATTTTCAAAATCCATGTCCATATGTTTACAATTTCACGTCAAAAAATTGCTAAAATTCCAGTTGAAATTTTTTCAAAGTCCCTTAAAAATTTTCCAATTTTTGTCCCAATTCTTCCCATTCCCATTGAAACTTTTCAAATCCCTCTCAAAATTGTTGAAATTCTCTTGAAGCTTTTAAAATTCTCTTTAGAATTTTCAAAATCCATGTCCACATGTTTACAATTTCACATAAAAAAATGGCTAAAATTCCAGTTGAAATTTTTTCAAAGTCCCTTAAAAATTTTCCAATTTTTGTCCCAATTCTTCCCATTCCCATTGAAACTTTTCAAATCCCTCTCAAAATTGTTGAAATTCTGTTGAAGCTTTTAAAATTCTCTCTAGAATTTTCAAAATCCATGTCCACATGTTTACAATTTCACGTCAAAAAATGGCTAAAATTCCAGTTGAAATTTTTTCAAAGTCCCTTAAAAATTTTCCAATTTTTGTTCCAATTCTTCCCATTCCCATTGAAACTTTTCAAATTCCTCTCAAAATTGTTGAAATTCTGTTGAAGCTTTTAAAATTCTCTCTAGAATTTTCAAAATCCATGTCCACATGTTTACAATTTCACGTCAAAAAATGGCTAAAATTCCAGTTGAAATTTTTTCAAAGTCCCTTAAAAATTTTCCAATTTTTGTCCCAATTCTTCCCATTCCCATTGAAACTTTTCAAATTCCTCTCAAAATTGTTGAAATTCTGTTGAAGCTTTTAAAATTCTCTCTAGAATTTTCAAAATCCATGTCCACATGTTTACAATTTCACGTCAAAAAATGGCTAAAATTCCAGTTGAAATTTTTTCAAAGTCCCTTAAAAATTTTCCAATTTTTGTCCCAATTCTTCCCATTCCCATTGAAACTTTTCAAATCCCTCTCAAAATTGTTGAAATTCTCTTGAAGCTTTTAAAATTCTCTCTAGAATTTTCAAAATCCATGGCCACATGTTTACAATTTCACGTCAAAAAATGGCTAAAATTCCAGTTGAAATTTTTTCAAAGTCCCTTAAAAATTTTCCAATTTTTGTCCCAATTCTTCCCATTCCCATTGAAACTTTTCAAATCCCTCTCAAAATTGTTGAAATTCTCTTGAAGCTTTTAAAATTCTCTCTAGAATTTTCAAAATCCATGTCCACATGTTTACAATTTCACATAAAAAAATGGCTAAAATTCCAGTTGAAATGTTTTCAAAGTCCCTTAAAAATTTTCCAATTTTTGTCCCAATTCTTCCCATTCCCATTGAAACTTTTCAAATCCCTCTCAAAATTGTTGAAATTCTCTTGAAGCTTTTAAAATTCTCTCTAGAATTTTCAAAATCCATGTCCACATGTTTACAATTTCACATAAAAAAATGGCTAAAATTCCAGTTGAAAATTTTTCAAAGTCCCTTAAAAATTTTCCAATTTTTGTCCCAATTCTTCCCATTCCCATTGAAACTTTTCAAATTCCTCTCAAAATTGTTGAAATTCTGTTGAAGCTTTTAAAATTCTCTCTAGAATTTTCAAAATCCATGTCCACATGTTTACAATTTCACATAAAAAAATGGCTAAAATTCCAGTTGAAATGTTTTCAAAGTCCCTGAAAAATTTTCCAATTTTTGTCCCAATTCTTCCCATTCCCATTGAAACTTTTCAAATCCCTCTCAAAATTGTTGAAATTCTCTTGAAGCTTTTAAAATTCTCTCTAGAATTTTCAAAATCCATGTCCACATGTTTACAATTTCACGTCAAAAAATGGCTAAAATTCTAGTTTAATTTTTTCAAAGTCCCTTAAAAATTTTCCAATTTTTGTCCCAATTCTTCCCATTCCCATTGAAACTTTTCAAATTCCTCTCAAAATTGTTGAAATTCTGTTGAAGCTTTTAAAATTCTCTCTAGAATTTTCAAAATCCATGTCCACATGTTTACAATTTCACGTCAAAAAATGGCTAAAATTCCAGTTGAAATTTTTTCAAAGTCCCTGAAAAATTTTCCAATTTTTGTCCCAATTCTTCCCATTCCCATTGAAACTTTTCAAATCCCTCTCAAAATTGTTGAAATTCTGTTGAAGCTTTTAAAATTCTCTCTAGAATTTTCAAAATCCATGGCCACATGTTTACAATTTCACGTCAAAAAATTGCTAAAATTCCAGTTGAAATTTTTTCAAAGTCCCTTCAAAATTTTCCAATTTTTGTCCCAATTCTTCCCATTCCCATTGAAACTTTTCAAATTCCTCTCAAAATTGTTGAAATTCTGTTGAAGCTTTTAAAATTCTCTCTAGAATTTTCAAAATCCATGTCCACATGTTTACAATTTCACGTCAAAAAATGGCTAAAATTCCAGTTGAAATTTTTTCAAAGTCCCTTCAAAATTTTCCAATTTTTGTCCCAATTCTTCCCATTCCCATTGAAACTTTTCAAATCCCTCTCCAAATTGTTGAAATTCTCTTGAAGCTTTTAAAATTCTCTCTAGAATTTTCAAAATCCATGTCCACATGTTTACAATTTCACGTCAAAAAATTGCTAAAATTCAAGTTGAAATTTTTTCAAAGTCCCTTAAAAATTTTCCAATTTTTGTCCCAATTCTTCCCATTCCCATTGAAACTTTTCAAATCCCTCTCAAAATTGTTGAAATTCTGTTGAAGCTTTTAAAATTCTCTCTAGAATTTTCAAAATCCATGTCCATATGTTTACAATTTCACGTCAAAAAATTGCTAAAATTCCAGTTGAAATTTTTTCAAAGTCCCTTAAAAATTTTCCAATTTTTGTCCCAATTCTTCCCATTCCCATTGAAACTTTTCAAATCCCTCTCAAAATTGTTGAAATTCTCTTGAAGCTTTTAAAATTCTCTTTAGAATTTTCAAAATCCATGTCCACATGTTTACAATTTCACATAAAAAAATGGCTAAAATTCCAGTTGAAATTTTTTCAAAGTCCCTTAAAAATTTTCCAATTTTTGTCCCAATTCTTCCCATTCCCATTGAAACTTTTCAAATCCCTCTCAAAATTGTTGAAATTCTGTTGAAGCTTTTAAAATTCTCTCTAGAATTTTCAAAATCCATGTCCACATGTTTACAATTTCACATAAAAAAATGGCTAAAATTCCAGTTGAAATTTTTTCAAAGTCCCTTAAAAATTTTCCAATTTTTGTTCCAATTCTTCCCATTCCCATTGAAACTTTTCAAATTCCTCTCAAAATTGTTGAAATTCTCTTGAAGCTTTTAAAATTCTCTCTAGAATTTTCAAAATCCATGTCCACATGTTTACAATTTCACGTCAAAAAATGGCTAAAATTCCAGTTGAAATTTTTTCAAAGTCCCTTAAAAATTTTCCAATTTTTGTCCCAATTCTTCCCATTCCCATTGAAACTTTTCAAATTCCTCTCAAAATTGTTGAAATTCTGTTGAAGCTTTTAAAATTCTCTCTAGAATTTTCAAAATCCATGTCCACATGTTTACAATTTCACGTCAAAAAATGGCTAAAATTCCAGTTGAAATTTTTTCAAAGTCCCTTAAAAATTTTCCAATTTTTGTCCCAATTCTTCCCATTCCCATTGAAACTTTTCAAATCCCTCTCAAAATTGTTGAAATTCTCTTGAAGCTTTTAAAATTCTCTCTAGAATTTTCAAAATCCATGGCCACATGTTTACAATTTCACGTCAAAAAATGGCTAAAATTCCAGTTGAAATTTTTTCAAAGTCCCTTCAAAATTTTCCAATTTTTGTCCCAATTCTTCCCATTCCCATTGAAACTTTTCAAATTCCTCTCAAAATTGTTGAAATTCTGTTGAAGCTTTTAAAATTCTCTCTAGAATTTTCAAAATCCATGTCCACATGTTTACAATTTCACGTCAAAAAATGGCTAAAATTCCAGTTGAAATTTTTTCAAAGTCCCTTCAAAATTTTCCAATTTTTGTCCCAATTCTTCCCATTCCCATTGAAACTTTTCAAATCCCTCTCCAAATTGTTGAAATTCTGTTGAAGCTTTTAAAATTCTCTCTAGAATTTTCAAAATCCATGTCCACATGTTTACAATTTCACGTCAAAAAATTGCTAAAATTCAAGTTGAAATTTTTTCAAAGTCCCTTAAAAATTTTCCAATTTTTGTCCCAATTCTTCCCATTCCCATTGAAACTTTTCAAATCCCTCTCAAAATTGTTGAAATTCTGTTGAAGCTTTTAAAATTCTCTCTAGAATTTTCAAAATCCATGTCCATATGTTTACAATTTCACGTCAAAAAATTGCTAAAATTCCAGTTGAAATTTTTTCAAAGTCCCTTAAAAATTTTCCAATTTTTGTCCCAATTCTTCCCATTCCCATTGAAACTTTTCAAATCCCTCTCAAAATTGTTGAAATTCTCTTGAAGCTTTTAAAATTCTCTTTAGAATTTTCAAAATCCATGTCCACATGTTTACAATTTCACATAAAAAAATGGCTAAAATTCCAGTTGAAATTTTTTCAAAGTCCCTTAAAAATTTTCCAATTTTTGTCCCAATTCTTCCCATTCCCATTGAAACTTTTCAAATCCCTCTCAAAATTGTTGAAATTCTGTTGAAGCTTTTAAAATTCTCTCTAGAATTTTCAAAATCCATGTCCACATGTTTACAATTTCACATAAAAAAATGGCTAAAATTCCAGTTGAAATTTTTTCAAAGTCCCTTAAAAATTTTCCAATTTTTGTTCCAATTCTTCCCATTCCCATTGAAACTTTTCAAATTCCTCTCAAAATTGTTGAAATTCTGTTGAAGCTTTTAAAATTCTCTCTAGAATTTTCAAAATCCATGTCCACATGTTTACAATTTCACGTCAAAAAATGGCTAAAATTCCAGTTGAAATTTTTTCAAAGTCCCTTAAAAATTTTCCAATTTTTGTCCCAATTCTTCCCATTCCCATTGAAACTTTTCAAATTCCTCTCAAAATTGTTGAAATTCTGTTGAAGCTTTTAAAATTCTCTCTAGAATTTTCAAAATCCATGTCCACATGTTTACAATTTCACGTCAAAAAATGGCTAAAATTCCAGTTGAAATTTTTTCAAAGTCCCTTAAAAATTTTCCAATTTTTGTCCCAATTCTTCCCATTCCCATTGAAACTTTTCAAATCCCTCTCAAAATTGTTGAAATTCTCTTGAAGCTTTTAAAATTCTCTCTAGAATTTTCAAAATCCATGGCCACATGTTTACAATTTCACGTCAAAAAATGGCTAAAATTCCAGTTGAAATTTTTTCAAAGTCCCTTAAAAATTTTCCAATTTTTGTCCCAATTCTTCCCATTCCCATTGAAACTTTTCAAATCCCTCTCAAAATTGTTGAAATTCTCTTGAAGCTTTTAAAATTCTCTCTAGAATTTTCAAAATCCATGTCCACATGTTTACAATTTCACGTCAAAAAATGGCTAAAATTCCAGTTGAAATTTTTTCAAAGTCCCTTAAAAATTTTCCAATTTTTGTCCCAATTCTTCCCATTCCCATTGAAACTTTTCAAATCCCTCTCAAAATTGTTGAAATTCTGTTGAAGCTTTTAAAATTCTCTCTAGAATTTTCAAAATCCATGTCCACATGTTTACAATTTCACGACAAAAAATTGATAAAATTCCAGTTGAAATTTTTTCAAAGTCCCTTAAAAGTTTTCCAATTTTTGTCCCAATTCTTCCCATTCCCATTGAAACTTTTCAAATCCCTCTCAAAATTGTTGAAATTCTGTTGAAGCTTTTAAAATTCTCTCTAGAATTTTCAAAATCCATGTCCACATGTTTACAATTTCACGTCAAAAAATGGCTAAAATTCCAGTTGAAATTTTTTCAAAGTCCCTTAAAAATTTTCCAATTTTTGTCCCAATTCTTCCCATTCCCATTGAAACTTTTCAAATCCCTCTCAAAATTGTTGAAATTCTGTTGAAGCTTTTAAAATTCTCTCTAGAATTTTCAAAATCCATGTCCACATGTTTACAATTTCACGTCAAAAAATGGCTAAAATTCCAGTTGAAATTTTTTCAAAGTCCCTTAAAAATTTTCCAATTTTTGTCCCAATTCTTCCCATTCCCATTGAAACTTTTCAAATTCCTCTCAACATTGTTGAAATTCTCTTGAAGCTTTTAAAATTCTCTCTAGAATTTTCAAAATCCATGGCCACATGTTTACAATATCACGTCAAAAAATGGCTAAAATTCCAGTTGAAATTTTTTCAAAGTCCCTTAAAAATTTTCCAATTTTTGTCCCAATTCTTCCCATTCCCATTGAAACTTTTCAAATTCCTCTCAAAATTGTTGAAATTCTGTTGAAGCTTTTAAAATTCTCTCTAGAATTTTCAAAATCCATGTCCACATGTTTACAATTTCACGTCAAAAAATGGCTAAAATTCCAGTTGAAATTTTTTCGAAGTCCCTGAAAAATTTTCCAATTTTTGTCCCAATTCTTCCCATTCCCATTGAAACTTTTCAAATCCCTCTCAAAATTGTTGAAATTCTGTTGAAGCTTTTAAAATTCTCTCTAGAATTTTCAAAATCCATGTCCACATGTTTACAATTTCACGTCAAAAAATTGCTAAAATTCAAGTTGAAATTTTTTCAAAGTCCCTTAAAAGTTTTCCAATTTTTGTCCCAATTCTTCCCATTCCCATTGAAACTTTTCAAATCCCTCTCAAAATTGTTGAAATTCTGTTGAAGCTTTTAAAATTCTCTCTAGAATTTTCAAAATCCATGTCCACATGTTTACAATTTCACGTCAAAAAATTGCTAAAATTCCAGTTGAAATTTTTTCAAAGTCCCTTAAAAATTTTCCAATTTTTGTCCCAATTCTTCCCATTCCCATTGAAACTTTTCAAATCCCTCTCAAAATTGTTGAAATTCTGTTGAAGCTTTTAAAATTCTCTCTAGAATTTTCAAAATCCATGTCCACATGTTTACAATTTCACGTCAAAAAATGGCTAAAATTCCAGTTGAAATTTTTTCAAAGTCCCTTAAAAATTTTCCAATTTTTGTCCCAATTCTTCCCATTCCCATTGAAACTTTTCAAATTCCTCTCAACATTGTTGAAATTCTCTTGAAGCTTTTAAAATTCTCTCTAGAATTTTCAAAATCCATGGCCACATGTTTACAATATCACGTCAAAAAATGGCTAAAATTCCAGTTGAAATTTTTTCAAAGTCCCTTAAAAATTTTCCAATTTTTGTCCCAATTCTTCCCATTCCCATTGAAACTTTTCAAATTCCTCTCAAAATTGTTGAAATTCTGTTGAAGCTTTTAAAATTCTCTCTAGAATTTTCAAAATCCATGTCCACATGTTTACAATTTCACGTCAAAAAATGGCTAAAATTCCAGTTGAAATTTTTTCGAAGTCCCTGAAAAATTTTCCAATTTTTGTCCCAATTCTTCCCATTCCCATTGAAACTTTTCAAATCCCTCTCAAAATTGTTGAAATTCTGTTGAAGCTTTTAAAATTCTCTCTAGAATTTTCAAAATCCATGTCCACATGTTTACAATTTCACGTCAAAAAATTGCTAAAATTCAAGTTGAAATTTTTTCAAAGTCCCTTAAAAATTTTCCAATTTTTGTCCCAATTCTTCCCATTCCCATTGAAACTTTTCAAATCCCTCTCAAAATTGTTGAAATTCTGTTGAAGCTTTTAAAATTCTCTCTAGAATTTTCAAAATCCATGTCCATATGTTTACAATTTCACGTCAAAAAATTGCTAAAATTCCAGTTGAAATTTTTTCAAAGTCCCTTAAAAATTTTCCAATTTTTGTCCCAATTCTTCCCATTCCCATTGAAACTTTTCAAATCCCTCTCAACATTGTTGAAATTCTCTTGAAGCTTTTAAAATTCTCTCTAGAATTTTCAAAATCCATGTCCACATGTTTACAATTTCACATAAAAAAATGGCTAAAATTCCAGTTGAAATGTTTTCAAAGTCCCTTAAAAATTTTCCAATTTTTGTCCCAATTCTTCCCATTCCCATTGAAACTTTTCAAATCCCTCTCAAAATTGTTGAAATTCTGTTGAAGCTTTTAAAATTCTCTCTAGAATTTTCAAAATCCATGTCCACATGTTTACAATTTCACATAAAAAAATGGCTAAAATTCCAGTTGAAATTTTTTCAAAGTCCCTTAAAAATTTTCCAATTTTTGTTCCAATTCTTCCCATTCCCATTGAAACTTTTCAAATCCCTCTCAAAATTGTTGAAATTCTGTTGAAGCTTTTAAAATTCTCTCTAGAATTTTCAAAATCCATGGCCACATGTTTACAATTTCACGTCAAAAAATTGCTAAAATTCAAGTTGAAATTTTTTCAAAGTCCCTTAAAAATTTTCCAATTTTTGTCCCAATTCTTCCCATTCCCATTGAAACTTTTCAAATCCCTCTCAAAATTGTTGAAATTCTGTTGAAGCTTTTAAAATTCTCTCTAGAATTTTCAAAATCCATGTCCATATGTTTACAATTTCACGTCAAAAAATTGCTAAAATTACAGTTGAAATTTTTTCAAAGTCCCTTAAAAATTTTCCAATTTTTGTCCCAATTCTTCCCATTCCCATTGAAACTTTTCAAATCCCTCTCAAAATTGTTGAAATTCTCTTGAAGCTTTTAAAATTCTCTCTAGAATTTTCAAAATCCATGTCCACATGTTTACAATTTCACATAAAAAAATGGCTAAAATTCCAGTTGAAATGTTTTCAAAGTCCCTTAAAAATTTTCCAATTTTTGTCCCAATTCTTCCCATTCCCATTGAAACTTTTCAAATCCCTCTCAAAATTGTTGAAATTCTGTTGAAGCTTTTAAAATTCTCTCTAGAATTTTCAAAATCCATGTCCACATGTTTACAATTTCACGTCAAAAAATGGCTAAAATTCCAGTTGAAATTTTTTCAAAGTCCCTTAAAAATTTTCCAATTTTTGTTCCAATTCTTCCCATTCCCATTGAAACTTTTCAAATCCCTCTCAAAATTGTTGAAATTCTCTTGAAGCTTTTAAAATTCTCTCTAGAATTTTCAAAATCCATGTCCACATGTTTACAATTTCACGTCAAAAAATGGCTAAAATTCCAGTTGAAATTTTTTCAAAGTCCCTTAAAAATTTTCCAATTTTTGTCCCAATTCTTCCCATTCCCATTGAAACTTTTCAAATTCCTCTCAAAATTGTTGAAATTCTGTTGAAGCTTTTAAAATTCTCTCTAGAATTTTCAAAATCCATGGCCACATGTTTACAATTTCACGTCAAAAAATGGCTAAAATTCCAGTTGAAATTTTTTCAAAGTCCCTTAAAAATTTTCCAATTTTTGTCCCAATTCTTCCCATTCCCATTGAAACTTTTCAAATCCCTCTCAAAATTGTTGAAATTCTCTTGAAGCTTTTAAAATTCTCTCTAGAATTTTCAAAATCCATGGCCACATGTTTACAATTTCACGTCAAAAAATGGCTAAAATTCCAGTTGAAATTTTTTCAAAGTCCCTTAAAAATTTTCCAATTTTTGTCCCAATTCTTCCCATTCCCATTGAAACTTTTCAAATCCCTCTCAAAATTGTTGAAATTCTCTTGAAGCTTTTAAAATTCTCTCTAGAATTTTCAAAATCCATGTCCACATGTTTACAATTTCACATAAAAAAATGGCTAAAATTCCAGTTGAAATTTTTTCAAAGTCCCTTAAAAATTTTCCAATTTTTGTCCCAATTCTTCCCATTCCCATTGAAACTTTTCAAATCCCTCTCAAAATTGTTGAAATTCTGTTGAAGCTTTTAAAATTCTCTCTAGAATTTTCAAAATCCATGGCCACATGTTTACAATTTCACGTCAAAAAATGGCTAAAATTCCAGTTGAAATTTTTTCAAAGTCCCTTAAAAATTTTCCAATTTTTGTCCCAATTCTTCCCATTCCCATTGAAACTTTTCAAATCCCTCTCAAAATTGTTGAAATTCTGTTGAAGCTTTTAAAATTCTCTCTAGAATTTTCAAAATCCATGTCCACATGTTTACAATTTCACGACAAAAAATTGATAAAATTCCAGTTGAAATTTTTTCAAAGTCCCTTAAAAGTTTTCCAATTTTTGTCCCAATTCTTCCCATTCCCATTGAAACTTTTCAAATCCCTCTCAAAATTGTTGAAATTCTCTTGAAGCTTTTAAAATTCTCTCTAGAATTTTCAAAATCCATGTCCACATGTTTACAATTTCACGTCAAAAAATGGCTAAAATTCCAGTTGAAATTTTTTCAAAGTCCCTTAAAAATTTTCCAATTTTTGTCCCAATTCTTCCCATTCCCATTGAAACTTTTCAAATCCCTCTCAAAATTGTTGAAATTCTGTTGAAGCTTTTAAAATTCTCTCTAGAATTTTCAAAATCCATGTCCACATGTTTACAATTTCACGTCAAAAAATGGCTAAAATTCCAGTTGAAAATTTTTCAAAGTCCCTTAAAAATTTTCCAATTTTTGTCCCAATTCTTCCCATTCCCATTGAAACTTTTCAAATTCCTCTCAAAATTGTTGAAATTCTGTTGAAGCTTTTAAAATTCTCTCTAGAATTTTCAAAATCCATGTCCACATGTTTACAATTTCACATAAAAAAATGGCTAAAATTCCAGTTGAAATGTTTTCAAAGTCCCTTAAAAATTTTCCAATTTTTGTCCCAATTCTTCCCATTCCCATTGAAACTTTTCAAATCCCTCTCAAAATTGTTGAAATTCTGTTGAAGCTTTTAAAATTCTCTCTAGAATTTTCAAAATCCATGTCCACATGTTTACAATTTCACATAAAAAAATGGCTAAAATTCCAGTTGAAAATTTTTCAAAGTCCCTTAAAAATTTTCCAATTTTTGTCCCAATTCTTCCCATTCCCATTGAAACTTTTCAAATTCCTCTCAAAATTGTTGAAATTCTGTTGAAGCTTTTAAAATTCTCTCTAGAATTTTCAAAATCCATGTCCACATGTTTACAATTTCACATAAAAAAATGGCTAAAATTCCAGTTGAAATTTTTTCAAAGTCCCTTAAAAATTTTCCAATTTTTGTCCCAATTCTTCCCATTCCTATTGAAACTTTTCAAATCCCTCTCAAAATTGTTGAAATTCTGTTGAAGCTTTTAAAATTCTCTCTAGAATTTTCAAAATCCATGTCCACATGTTTACAATTTCACGTCAAAAAATGGCTAAAATTCCAGTTGAAATTTTTTCAAAGTCCCTTAAAAGTTTTCCAATTTTTGTCCCAATTTCTTCCCATTCCCATTGAAACTTTTCAAATCCCTCTCAAAATTGTTGAAATTCTCTTGAAGCTTTTAAAATTCTCTCTAGAATTTTCAAAATCCATGTCCACATGTTTACAATTTCACGTCAAAAAATGGCTAAAATTCTAGTTTAATTTTTTCAAAGTCCCTTAAAAATTTTCCAATTTTTGTCCCAATTCTTCCCATTCCCATTGAAACTTTTCAAATTCCTCTCAAAATTGTTGAAATTCTGTTGAAGCTTTTAAAATTCTCTCTAGAATTTTCAAAATCCATGTCCACATGTTTACAATTTCACGTCAAAAAATGGCTAAAATTCCAGTTGAAATTTTTTCAAAGTCCCTGAAAAATTTTCCAATTTTTGTCCCAATTCTTCCCATTCCCATTGAAACTTTTCAAATCCCTCTCAAAATTGTTGAAATTCTGTTGAAGCTTTTAAAATTCTCTCTAGAATTTTCAAAATCCATGGCCACATGTTTACAATTTCACGTCAAAAAATTGCTAAAATTCCAGTTGAAATTTTTTCAAAGTCCCTTCAAAATTTTCCAATTTTTGTCCCAATTCTTCCCATTCCCATTGAAACTTTTCAAATCCCTCTCAAAATTGTTGAAATTCTGTTGAAGCTTTTAAAATTCTCTCTAGAATTTTCAAAATCCATGTCCACATGTTTACAATTTCACATAAAAAAATGGCTAAAATTCCAGTTGAAATTTTTTCAAAGTCCCTTAAAAATTTTCCAATTTTTGTTCCAATTCTTCCCATTCCCATTGAAACTTTTCAAATCCCTCTCAAAATTGTTGAAATTCTGTTGAAGCTTTTAAAATTCTCTCTAGAATTTTCAAAATCCATGTCCACATGTTTACAATTTCACGTCAAAAAATGGCTAAAATTCCAGTTGAAATTTTTTCAAAGTCCCTTAAAAATTTTCCAATTTTTGTCCCAATTCTTCCCATTCCCATTGAAACTTTTCAAATCCCTCTCAAAATTGTTGAAATTCTCTTGAAGCTTTTAAAATTCTCTCTAGAATTTTCAAAATCCATGGCCACATGTTTACAATTTCACGACAAAAAATTGATAAAATTCCAGTTGAAATTTTTTCAAAGTCCCTTAAAAATTTTCCAATTTTTGTCCCAATTCTTCCCATTCCCATTGAAACTTTTCAAATCCCTCTCAAAATTGTTGAAATTCTCTTGAAGCTTTTAAAATTCTCTCTAGAATTTTCAAAATCCATGGCCACATGTTTACAATTTCACGTCAAAAAATGGCTAAAATTCCAGTTGAAATTTTTTCAAAGTCCCTTAAAAATTTTCCAATTTTTGTCCCAATTCTTCCCATTCCCATTGAAACTTTTCAAATCCCTCTCAAAATTGTTGAAATTCTCTTGAAGCTTTTAAAATTCTCTCTAGAATTTTCAAAATCCATGGCCACATGTTTACAATTTCACGTCAAAAAATGGCTAAAATTCCAGTTGAAATTTTTTCAAAGTCCCTTAAAAATTTTCCAATTTTTGTCCCAATTCTTCCCATTCCCATTGAAACTTTTCAAATCCCTCTCAAAATTGTTGAAATTCTCTTGAAGCTTTTAAAATTCTCTCTAGAATTTTCAAAATCCATGTCCACATGTTTACAATTTCACGTCAAAAAATGGCTAAAATTCCAGTTGAAATTTTTTCAAAGTCCCTTAAAAATTTTCCAATTTTTGTCCCAATTCTTCCCATTCCCATTGAAACTTTTCAAATCCCTCTCAAAATTGTTGAAATTCTGTTGAAGCTTTTAAAATTCTCTCTAGAATTTTCAAAATCCATGGCCACATGTTTACAATTTCACGTCAAAAAATGGCTAAAATTCCAGTTGAAATTTTTTCAGAGTCCCTTAAAAGTTTTCCAATTTTTGTACCAATTCTTCCCATTCCCATTGAAACTTTTCAAATCCCTCTCAAAATTGTTGAAATTCTGTTGAAGCTTTTAAAATTCTCTCTAGAATTTTCAAAATCCATGTCCACATGTTTACAATTTCACGACAAAAAATTGATAAAATTCCAGTTGAAATTTTTTCAAAGTCCCTTAAAAGTTTTCCAATTTTTGTCCCAATTCTTCCCATTCCCATTGAAACTTTTCAAATCCCTCTCAAAATTGTTGAAATTCTCTTGAAGCTTTTAAAATTCTCTCTAGAATTTTCAAAATCCATGTCCACATGTTTACAATTTCACGTCAAAAAATGGCTAAAATTCAAGTTGAAATTTTTTCAAAGTCCCTTAAAAATTTTCCAATTTTTGTCCCAATTCTTCCCATTCCCATTGAAACTTTTCAAATCCCTCTCAAAATTGTTGAAATTCTGTTGAAGCTTTTAAAATTCTCTCTAGAATTTTCAAAATCCATGTCCACATGTTTACAATTTCACGTCAAAAAATGGCTAAAATTCCAGTTGAAAATTTTTCAAAGTCCCTTAAAAATTTTCCAATTTTTGTCCCAATTCTTCCCATTCCCATTGAAACTTTTCAAATTCCTCTCAAAATTGTTGAAATTCTGTTGAAGCTTTTAAAATTCTCTCTAGAATTTTCAAAATCCATGTCCACATGTTTACAATTTCACATAAAAAAATGGCTAAAATTCCAGTTGAAATGTTTTCAAAGTCCCTTAAAAATTTTCCAATTTTTGTCCCAATTCTTCCCATTCCCATTGAAACTTTTCAAATCCCTCTCAAAATTGTTGAAATTCTGTTGAAGCTTTTAAAATTCTCTCTAGAATTTTCAAAATCCATGTCCACATGTTTACAATTTCACGTCAAAAAATGGCTAAAATTCCAGTTGAAAATTTTTCAAAGTCCCTTAAAAATTTTCCAATTTTTGTCCCAATTCTTCCCATTCCCATTGAAACTTTTCAAATTCCTCTCAAAATTGTTGAAATTCTGTTGAAGCTTTTAAAATTCTCTCTAGAATTTTCAAAATCCATGGCCACATGTTTACAATTTCACATAAAAAAATGGCTAAAATTCCAGTTGAAATGTTTTCAAAGTCCCTTAAAAATTTTCCAATTTTTGTCCCAATTCTTCCCATTCCTATTGAAACTTTTCAAATCCCTCTCAAAATTGTTGAAATTCTGTTGAAGCTTTTAAAATTCTCTCTAGAATTTTCAAAATCCATGGCCACATGTTTACAATTTCACGTCAAAAAATGGCTAAAATTCCAGTTGAAATTTTTTCAAAGTCCCTTAAAAGTTTTCCAATTTTTGTCCCAATTCTTCCCATTCCCATTGAAACTTTTCAAATCCCTCTCAAAATTGTTGAAATTCTCTTGAAGCTTTTAAAATTCTCTCTAGAATTTTCAAAATCCATGTCCACATGTTTACAATTTCACGTCAAAAAATGGCTAAAATTCTAGTTTAATTTTTTCAAAGTCCCTTAAAAATTTTCCAATTTTTGTCCCAATTCTTCCCATTCCCATTGAAACTTTTCAAATTCCTCTCAAAATTGTTGAAATTCTGTTGAAGCTTTTAAAATTCTCTCTAGAATTTTCAAAATCCATGTCCACATGTTTACAATTTCACGTCAAAAAATGGCTAAAATTCCAGTTGAAATTTTTTCAAAGTCCCTGAAAAATTTTCCAATTTTTGTCCCAATTCTTCCCATTCCCATTGAAACTTTTCAAATCCCTCTCAAAATTGTTGAAATTCTCTTGAAGCTTTTAAAATTCTCTCTAGAATTTTCAAAATCCATGGCCACATGTTTACAATTTCACGTCAAAAAATTGCTAAAATTCCAGTTGAAATTTTTTCAAAGTCCCTTCAAAATTTTCCAATTTTTGTCCCAATTCTTCCCATTCCCATTGAAACTTTTCAAATTCCTCTCAAAATTGTTGAAATTCTGTTGAAGCTTTTAAAATTCTCTCTAGAATTTTCAAAATCCATGTCCACATGTTTACAATTTCACGTCAAAAAATGGCTAAAATTCCAGTTGAAATTTTTTCAAAGTCCCTGAAAAATTTTCCAATTTTTGTCCCAATTCTTCCCATTCCCATTGAAACTTTTCAAATCCCTCTCAAAATTGTTGAAATTCTGTTGAAGCTTTTAAAATTCTCTCTAGAATTTTCAAAATCCATGTCCACATGTTTACAATTTCACGTCAAAAAATGGCTAAAATTCCAGTTGAAATTTTTTCAAAGTCCCTTAAAAATTTTCCAATTTTTGTCGCAATTCTTCCCATTCCCATTGAAACTTTTCAAATCCCTCTCAAAATTGTTGAAATTCTCTTGAAGCTTTTAAAATTCTCTCTAGAAATTTCAAAATCCATGTCCATATGTTTACAATTTCACGTCAAAAAATGGCTAAAATTCAAGTTGAAATTTTTTCAAAGTCCCTTAAAAATTTTCCAATTTTTGTCCCAATTCTTCCCATTCCCATTGAAACTTTTCAAATCCCTCTCAAAATTGTTGAAATTCTCTTGAAGCTTTTAAAATTCTCTCTAGAATTTTCAAAATCCATGTCCACATGTTTACAATTTCACATAAAAAAATGGCTAAAATTCCAGTTGAAATGTTTTCAAAGTCCCTTAAAAATTTTCCAATTTTTGTCCCAATTCTTCCCATTCCCATTGAAACTTTTCAAATCCCTCTCAAAATTGTTGAAATTCTGTTGAAGCTTTTAAAATTCTCTCTAGAATTTTCAAAATCCATGTCCACATGTTTACAATTTCACATAAAAAAATGGCTAAAATTCCAGTTGAAATTTTTTCAAAGTCCCTTAAAAATTTTCCAATTTTTGTCCCAATTCTTCCCATTCCTATTGAAACTTTTCAAATCCCTCTCAAAATTGTTGAAATTCTGTTGAAGCTTTTAAATTCTCTCTAGAATTTTCAAAATCCATGTCCACATGTTTACAATTTCACATAAAAAAATGGCTAAAATTCCAGTTGAAATTTTTTCAAAGTCCCTTAAAAATTTTCCAATTTTTGTCCCAATTCTTCCCATTCCTATTGAAACTTTTCAAATCCCTCTCAAAATTGTTGAAATTCTGTTGAAGCTTTTAAAATTCTCTCTAGAATTTTCAAAATCCATGTCCACATGTTTACAATTTCACGTCAAAAAATGGCTAAAATTCCAGTTGAAATTTTTTCAAAGTCCTTAAAAGTTTTCCAATTTTTGTCCCAATTCTTCCCATTCCCATTGAAACTTTTCAAATCCCTCTCAAAATTGTTGAAATTCTCTTGAAGCTTTTAAAATTCTCTCTAGAATTTTCAAAATCCATGTCCACATGTTTACAATTTCACGTCAAAAAATGGCTAAAATTCTAGTTTAATTTTTTCAAAGTCCCTTAAAAATTTTCCAATTTTTGTCCCAATTCTTCCCATTCCCATTGAACTTTTCAAATTCCTCTCAAAATTGTTGAAATTCTGTTGAAGCTTTTAAAATTCTCTCTAGAATTTTCAAAATCCATGTCACATGTTTACAATTTCACGTCAAAAAATGGCTAAATTCCAGTTGAAATTTTTTCAAAGTCCCTGAAAAATTTTCCAATTTTTGTCCCAATTCTTCCCATTCCCATTGAAACTTTTCAAATCCCTCTCAAAATTGTTGAAATTCTGTTGAAGCTTTTAAAATTCTCTCTAGAATTTTCAAAATCCATGGCCACATGTTTACAATTTCACGTCAAAAAATTGCTAAAATTCCAGTTGAAATTTTTTCAAAGTCCCTTAAAAATTTTCCAATTTTTGTCCCAATTCTTCCCATTCCCATTGAAACTTTTCAAATCCCTCTCAAAATTGTTGAAATTCTGTTGAAGCTTTTAAAATTCTCTCTAGAATTTTCAAAATCCATGTCCACATGTTTACAATTTCACATAAAAAAATGGCTAAAATTCCAGTTGAAATTTTTTCAAAGTCCCTTAAAAATTTTCCAATTTTTGTTCCAATTCTTCCCCATTCCCATTGAAACTTTTCAAATCCCTCTCAAAATTGTGAAAATCTGTTGAAGCTTTTAAAATTCTCTCTAGAATTTTCAAAATCCATGTCCACATGTTTACAATTTCACGTCAAAAAATGGCTAAAATTCCAGTTGAAATTTTTCAAAGTCCCTTAAAAATTTCCAATTTTTGTCCCAATTCTTCCCATTCCCATTGAAACTTTTCAAATCCCTCTCAAAATTGTTGAAATTCTGTTGAAGCTTTTAAAATTCTCTCTAGAATTTTCAAAATCCATGGCCACATGTTTACAATTTCACGTCAAAAAATGGCTAAAATTCCAGTTGAAATTTTTTCAAAGTCCCTTAAAAATTTTCCAATTTTTGTCCCAATTCTTCCCATTCCCATTGAAACTTTTCAAATCCCTCTCAAAATTGTTGAAATTCTGTTGAAGCTTTAAAATTCTCTCTAGAATTTTCAAAATCCATGGCCACATGTTTACAATTTCACGTCAAAAAATGGCTAAAATTCCAGTTGAAATTTTTTCAAAGTCCCTTAAAAATTTTCCAATTTTTGTCCCAATTCTTCCCATTCCCATTGAAACTTTTCAAATCCCTCTCAAAATTGTTGAAATTCTCTTGAAGCTTTTAAAATTCTCTCTAGAATTTTCAAAATCCATGTCCACATGTTTACAATTTCACGTCAAAAAATGGCTAAAATTCCAGTTGAAATTTTTTCAAAGTCCCTTAAAAATTTTCCAATTTTTGTCCCAATTCTTCCCATTCCCATTGAAACTTTTCAAATCCCTCTCAAAATTGTTGAAATTCTCTTGAAGCTTTTAAAATTCTCTCTAGAATTTTCAAAATCCATGTCCACATGTTTACAATTTCACGTCAAAAAATGGCTAAAATTCCAGTTGAAATTTTTTCAAAGTCCCTTAAAAATTTTCCAATTTTTGTCCCAATTCTTCCCATTCCCATTGAAACTTTTCAAATCCCTCTCAAAATTGTTGAAATTCTCTTGAAGCTTTTAAAATTCTCTCTAGAATTTTCAAAATCCATGGCCACATGTTTACAATTTCACATAAAAAAATGGCTAAAATTCCAGTTGAAATTTTTTCAGAGTCCCTTAAAAGTTTTCCAATTTTTGTACCAATTCTTCCCATTCCCATTGAAACTTTTCAAATCCCTCTCAAAATTGTTGAAATTCTGTTGAAGCTTTTAAAATTCTCTCTAGAATTTTCAAAATCCATGTCCACATGTTTACAATTTCACGACAAAAAATTGATAAAATTCCAGTTGAAATTTTTTCAAAGTCCCTTAAAAGTTTTCCAATTTTTGTCCCAATTCTTCCCATTCCCATTGAAACTTTTCAAATCCCTCTCAAAATTGTTGAAATTCTCTTGAAGCTTTTAAAATTCTCTCTAGAATTTTCAAAATCCATGTCCACATGTTTACAATTTCACGTCAAAAAATGGCTAAAATTCAAGTTGAAATTTTTCAAAGTCCCTTAAAAATTTTCCAATTTTTGTCCCAATTCTTCCCATTCCCATTGAAACTTTTCAAATCCCTCTCAAAATTGTTGAAATTCTGTTGAAGCTTTTAAAATTCTCTCTAGAATTTTCAAAATCCATGTCCACATGTTTACAATTTCACGTCAAAAAATGGCTAAAATTCCAGTTGAAAATTTTTCAAAGTCCCTTAAAAATTTTCCAATTTTTGTCCCAATTCTTCCCATTCCCATTGAAACTTTTCAAATTCCTCTCAAAATTGTTGAAATTCTGTTGAAGCTTTTAAAATTCTCTCTAGAATTTTCAAAATCCATGTCCACATGTTTACAATTTCACATAAAAAAATGGCTAAAATTCCAGTTGAAATGTTTTCAAAGTCCCTTAAAAATTTTCCAATTTTTGTCCCAATTCTTCCCATTCCCATTGAAACTTTTCAAATCCCTCTCAAAATTGTTGAAATTCTGTTGAAGCTTTTAAAATTCTCTCTAGAATTTTCAAAATCCATGTCCACATGTTTACAATTTCACGTCAAAAAATGGCTAAAATTCCAGTTGAAAATTTTTCAAAGTCCCTTAAAAATTTTCCAATTTTTGTCCCAATTCTTCCCATTCCCATTGAAACTTTTCAAATTCCTCTCAAAATTGTTGAAATTCTGTTGAAGCTTTTAAAATTCTCTCTAGAATTTTCAAAATCCATGGCCACATGTTTACAATTTCACATAAAAAAATGGCTAAAATTCCAGTTGAAATGTTTCAAAGTCCCTTAAAAATTTTCCAATTTTTGTCCCAATTCTTCCCATTCCTATTGAAACTTTTCAAATCCCTCTCAAAATTGTTGAAATTCTGTTGAAGCTTTTAAAATTCTCTCTAGAATTTTCAAAATCCATGTCCACATGTTTACAATTTCACGTCAAAAAATGGCTAAAATTCCAGTTGAAATTTTTTCAAAGTCCCTTAAAAGTTTTCCAATTTTTGTCCCAATTCTTCCCATTCCCATTGAAACTTTTCAAATCCCTCTCAAAATTGTTGAAATTCTCTTGAAGCTTTTAAAATTCTCTCTAGAATTTTCAAAATCCATGTCCACATGTTTACAATTTCACGTCAAAAAATGGCTAAAATTCTAGTTTAATTTTTTCAAAGTCCCTTAAAAATTTTCCAATTTTTGTCCCAATTCTTCCCATTCCCATTGAAACTTTTCAAATTCCTCTCAAAATTGTTGAAATTCTGTTGAAGCTTTTAAAATTCTCTCTAGAATTTTCAAAATCCATGTCCACATGTTTACAATTTCACGTCAAAAAATGGCTAAAATTCCAGTTGAAATTTTTTCAAAGTCCCTTAAAAATTTTCCAATTTTTGTCCCAATTCTTCCCATTCCCATTGAAACTTTTCAAATCCCTCTCAAAATTGTTGAAATTCTCTTGAAGCTTTTAAAATTCTCTCTAGAATTTTCAAAATCCATGGCCACATGTTTACAATTTCACGTCAAAAAATTGCTAAAATTCCAGTTGAAATTTTTTCAAAGTCCCTTCAAAATTTTCCAATTTTTGTCCCAATTCTTCCCATTCCCATTGAAACTTTTCAAATTCCTCTCAAAATTGTTGAAATTCTGTTGAAGCTTTTAAAATTCTCTCTAGAATTTTCAAAATCCATGTCCACATGTTTACAATTTCACGTCAAAAAATGGCTAAAATTCCAGTTGAAATTTTTTCAAAGTCCCTTCAAAATTTTCCAATTTTTGTCCCAATTCTTCCCATTCCCATTGAAACTTTTCAAATCCCTCTCAAAATTGTTGAAATTCTGTTGAAGCTTTTAAAATTCTCTCTAGAATTTTCAAAATCCATGTCCACATGTTTACAATTTCACGTCAAAAAATGGCTAAAATTCCAGTTGAAATTTTTTCAAAGTCCCTTAAAAATTTTCCAATTTTTGTCCCAATTCTTCCCATTCCCATTGAAACTTTTCAAATCCCTCTCAAAATTGTTGAAATTCTCTTGAAGCTTTTAAAATTCTCTCTAGAATTTTCAAAATCCATGTCCATATGTTTACAATTTCACGTCAAAAAATGGCTAAAATTCAAGTTGAAATTTTTCAAAGTCCCTTAAAAATTTTCCAATTTTTGTCCCAATTCTTCCCATTCCCATTGAAACTTTTCAAATCCCTCTCAAAATTGTTGAAATTCTCTTTGAAGCTTTTAAAATTCTCTCTAGAATTTTCAAAATCCATGTCCACATGTTTACAATTTCACATAAAAAAATGGCTAAAATTCCAGTTGAAATGTTTTCAAAGTCCCTTAAAAATTTTCCAATTTTTGTCCCAATTCTTCCATTCCCATTGAAACTTTTCAAATCCCTCTCAAAATTGTTGAAATTCTGTTGAAGCTTTTAAAATTCTCTCTAGAATTTTCAAAATCCATGTCCACATGTTTACAATTTCACATAAAAAAATGGCTAAAATTCCAGTTGAAATTTTTTCAAAGTCCCTTAAAAATTTTCCAATTTTTGTTCCAATTCTTCCCATTCCCATTGAAACTTTTCAAATTCCTCTCAAAATTGTTGAAATTCTGTTGAAGCTTTTAAAATTCTCTCTAGAATTTTCAAAATCCATGTCCACATGTTTACAATTTCACGTCAAAAAATGGCTAAAATTCCAGTTGAAATTTTTTCAAAGTCCCTTAAAAATTTTCCAATTTTTGTCCCAATTCTTCCCATTCCCATTGAAACTTTTCAAATTCCTCTCAAAATTGTTGAAATTCTGTTGAAGCTTTTAAAATTCTCTCTAGAATTTTCAAAATCCATGTCCACATGTTTACAATTTCACGTCAAAAAATGGCTAAAATTCCAGTTGAAATTTTTCAAAGTCCCTTAAAAATTTTCCAATTTTTGTCCCAATTCTTCCCATTCCCATTGAAACTTTTCAAATCCCTCTCAAAATTGTTGAAATTCTCTTGAAGCTTTTAAAATTCTCTCTAGAATTTTCAAAATCCATGGCCACATGTTTACAATTTCACGTCAAAAAATGGCTAAAATTCCAGTTGAAATTTTTTCAAAGTCCCTTAAAAATTTTCCAATTTTTGTCCCAATTCTTCCCATTCCCATTGAAACTTTTCAAATCCCTCTCAAAATTGTTGAAATTCTCTTGAAGCTTTTTAAAATTCTCTCTAGAATTTTCAAAATCCATGTCCACATGTTTACAATTTCACGTCAAAAAATGGCTAAAATTCCAGTTGAAATTTTTTCAAAGTCCCTTCAAAATTTTCCAATTTTTGTCCCAATTCTTCCCATTCCCATTGAAACTTTTCAAATCCCTCTCAAAATTGTTGAAATTCTCTTGAAGCTTTTAAAATTCTCTCTAGAATTTTCAAAATCCATGGCCACATGTTTACAATTTCACATAAAAAAATGGCTAAAATTCCAGTTGAAATTTTTTCAAAGTCCCTTAAAAATTTTCCAATTTTTGTCCCAATTCTTCCCATTCCCATTGAAACTTTTCAAATTCCTCTCAAAATTGTTGAAATTCTGTTGAAGCTTTTAAAATTCTCTCTAGAATTTTCAAAATCCATGGCCACATGTTTACAATTTCACGTCAAAAAATGGCTAAAATTCCAGTTGAAATTTTTTCAAAGTCCCTTAAAAATTTTCCAATTTTTGTCCCAATTCTTCCCATTCCCATTGAAACTTTTCAAATCCCTCTCAAAATTGTTGAAATTCTCTTGAAGCTTTTAAAATTCTCTCTAGAATTTTCAAAATCCATGTCCACATGTTTACAATTTCACGACAAAAAATTGATAAAATTCCAGTTGAAATTTTTTCAAAGTCCCTTAAAAGTTTTCCAATTTTTGTCCCAATTCTTCCCATTCCCATTGAAACTTTTCAAATCCCTCTCAAAATTGTTGAAATTCTGTTGAAGCTTTTAAAATTCTCTCTAGAATTTTCAAAATCCATGTCCACATGTTTACAATTTCACGTCAAAAAAATGGCTAAAATTCCAGTTGAAATTTTTCAAAGTCCCTTAAAAATTTTCCAATTTTTGTCCCAATTCTTCCCATTCCCATTGAAACTTTTCAAATTCCTCTCAAAATTGTTGAAATTCTGTTGAAGCTTTTAAAATTCTCTCTAGAATTTTCAAAATCCATGTCCACATGTTTACAATTTCACGTCAAAAAATGGCTAAAATTCCAGTTGAAAATTTTTCAAAGTCCCTTAAAAATTTTCCAATTTTTGTCCCAATTCTTCCCATTCCCATTGAAACTTTTCAAATTCCTCTCAAATTGTTGAAATTCTGTTCAAGCTTTTAAAATTCTCTCTAGAATTTTCAAAATCCATGTCCACATGTTTACAATTTCACATAAAAAATGGCTAAAATTCCAGTTGAAATGTTTTCAAAGTCCCTTAAAAATTTTCCAATTTTTGTCCCAATTCTTCCCATTCCTATTGAAACTTTTCAAATCCCTCTCAAAATTGTTGAAATTCTGTTGAAGCTTTTAAAATTCTCTCTAGAATTTTCAAAATCCATGTCCACATGTTTACAATTTCACGTCAAAAAATGGCTAAATTCCAGTTGAAATTTTTCAAAGTCCCTTAAAAGTTTTCCAATTTTTGTCCCAATTCTTCCCATTCCCATTGAAACTTTTCAAATCCCTCTCAAAATTGTTGAAATTCTCTTGAAGCTTTTAAAATTCTCTCTAGAATTTTCAAAATCCATGTCCACATGTTTACAATTTCACGACAAAAAATTGATAAAATTCCAGTTGAAATTTTTTCAAAGTCCCTTAAAAGTTTTCCAATTTTTGTCCCAATTCTTCCCATTCCCATTGAAACTTTTCAAATCCCTCTCAAAATTGTTGAAATTCTCTTGAAGCTTTTAAAATTCTCTCTAGAATTTTCAAAATCCATGTCCACATGTTTACAATTTCACGTAAAAAAATGGCTAAAATTCAAGTTGAAATTTTTTCAAAGTCCCTTAAAAATTTCCAATTTTTGTCCCAATTCTTCCCATTCCCATTGAAACTTTTCAAATCCCTCTCAAAATTGTTGAAATTCTGTTGAAGCTTTTAAAATTCTCTCTAGAATTTTCAAAATCCATGTCCACATGTTTACAATTTCACGTCAAAAAATGGCTAAAATTCCAGTTGAAAATTTTTCAAAGTCCCTTAAAAATTTTCCAATTTTTGTCCCAATTCTTCCCATTCCCATTGAAACTTTTCAAATTCCTCTCAAAATTGTTGAAATTCTGTTGAAGCTTTTAAAATTCTCTCTAGAATTTTCAAAATCCATGTCCACATGTTTACAATTTCACATAAAAAAATGGCTAAAATTCCAGTTGAAATGTTTTCAAAGTCCCTTAAAAATTTTCCAATTTTTGTCCCAATTCTTCCCATTCCCATTGAAACTTTTCAAATCCCTCTCAAAATTGTTGAAATTCTGTTGAAGCTTTTAAAATTCTCTCTAGAATTTTCAAAATCCATGTCCACATGTTTACAATTTCACGTCAAAAAATGGCTAAAATTCCAGTTGAAATTTTTTCAAAGTCCCTTAAAAGTTTTCCAATTTTTGTCCCAATTCTTCCCATTCCCATTGAAACTTTTCAAATCCCTCTCAAAATTGTTGAAATTCTCTTGAAGCTTTTAAAATTCTCTCTAGAATTTTCAAAATCCATGTCCACATGTTTACAATTTCACGTCAAAAAATGGCTAAAATTCTAGTTTAATTTTTTCAAAGTCCCTTAAAAATTTTCCAATTTTTGTCCCAATTCTTCCCATTCCCATTGAAACTTTTCAAATCCCTCTCAAAATTGTTGAAATTCTGTTGAAGCTTTTAAAATTCTCTCTAGAATTTTCAAAATCCATGTCCACATGTTTACAATTTCACGTCAAAAAATGGCTAAAATTCCAGCTGAAATTTTTTCAAAGTCCCTTAAAAGTTTTCCAATTTTTGTCCCAATTCTTCCCATTCCCATTGAAACTTTTCAAATCCCTCTCAAAATTGTTGAAATTCTCTTGAAGCTTTTAAAATTCTCTCTAGAATTTTCAAAATCCATGTCCACATGTTTACAATTTCACGTCAAAAAATGGCTAAAATTCTAGTTTAATTTTTTCAAAGTCCCTTAAAAATTTTCCAATTTTTGTCCCAATTCTTCCCATTCCCATTGAAACTTTTCAAATCCCTCTCAAAATTGTTGAAATTCTCTTGAAGCTTTTAAAATTCTCTCTAGAATTTTCAAAATCCATGGCCACATGTTTACAATTTCACGTCAAAAAATGGCTAAAATTCCAGTTGAAATTTTTTCAAAGTCCCTTAAAAATTTTCCAATTTTTGTCCCAATTCTTCCCATTCCCATTGAAACTTTTCAAATTCCTCTCAAAATTGTTGAAATTCTGTTGAAGCTTTTAAAATTCTCTCTAGAATTTTCAAAATCCATGGCCACATGTTTACAATTTCACGTCAAAAAATGGCTAAAATTCCAGTTGAAATTTTTTCAAAGTCCCTTAAAAATTTTCCAATTTTTGTCCCAATTCTTCCCATTCCCATTGAAACTTTTCAAATCCCTCTCAAAATTGTTGAAATTCTGTTGAAGCTTTTAAAATTCTCTCTAGAATTTTCAAAATCCATGGCCACATGTTTACAATTTCACGTCAAAAAATGGCTAAAATTCCAGTTGAAATTTTTTCAAAGTCCCTTAAAAATTTTCCAATTTTTGTCCCAATTCTTCCCATTCCCATTGAAACTTTTCAAATCCCTCTCAAAATTGTTGAAATTCTGTTGAAGCTTTTAAAATTCTCTCTAGAATTTTCAAAATCCATGGCCACATGTTTACAATTTCACGTCAAAAAATTGCTAAAATTCCAGTTGAAATTTTTTCAAAGTCCCTTAAAAATTTTCCAATTTTTGTCCCAATTCTTCCCATTCCCATTGAAACTTTTCAAATCCCTCTCAAAATTGTTGAAATTCTCTTGAAGCTTTTAAAATTCTCTCTAGAATTTTCAAAATCCATGTCCACATGTTTACAATTTCACGTCAAAAAATGGCTAAAATTCTAGTTTAATTTTTTCAAAGTCCCTTAAAAATTTTCCAATTTTTGTCCCAATTCTTCCCATTCCCATTGAAACTTTTCAAATTCCTCTCAAAATTGTTGAAATTCTGTTGAAGCTTTTAAAATTCTCTCTAGAATTTTCAAAATCCATGTCCACATGTTTACAATTTCACGTCAAAAAATGGCTAAAATTCCAGTTGAAATTTTTTCAAAGTCCCTGAAAAATTTTCCAATTTTTGTCCCAATTCTTCCCATTCCCATTGAAACTTTTCAAATCCCTCTCAAAATTGTTGAAATTCTGTTGAAGCTTTTAAAATTCTCTCTAGAATTTTCAAAATCCATGTCCACATGTTTACAATTTCACGTCAAAAAATGGCTAAAATTCCAGTTGAAATTTTTTCAAAGTCCCTTCAAAATTTTCCAATTTTTGTCCCAATTCTTCCCATTCCCATTGAAACTTTTCAAATTCCTCTCAAAATTGTTGAAATTCTGTTGAAGCTTTTAAAATTCTCTCTAGAATTTTCAAAATCCATGTCCACATGTTTACAATTTCACGTCAAAAAATGGCTAAAATTCCAGTTGAAATTTTTTCAAAGTCCCTTAAAAATTTTCCAATTTTTGTCCCAATTCTTCCCATTCCCATTGAAACTTTTCAAATCCCTCTCAAAATTGTTGAAATTCTCTTGAAGCTTTTAAAATTCTCTCTAGAATTTTCAAAATCCATGTCCACATGTTTACAATTTCACGTCAAAAAATTGCTAAAATTCCAGTTGAAATTTTTTCAAAGTCCCTGAAAAATTTTCCAATTTTTGTCCCAATTCTTCCCATTCCCATTGAAACTTTTCAAATCCCTCTCAAAATTGTTGAAATTCTCTTGAAGCTTTTAAAATTCTCTCTAGAATTTTCAAAATCCATGTCCATATGTTTACAATTTCACGTCAAAAAATTGCTAAAATTCCAGTCGAAATTTTTTCAAAGTCCCTTAAAAATTTTCCAATTTTTGTCCCAATTCTTCCCATTCCCATTGAAACTTTTCAAATCCCTCTCAAAATTGTTGAAATTCTCTTGAAGCTTTTAAAATTCTCTCTAGAATTTTCAAAATCCATGTCCACATGTTTACAATTTCACATAAAAAAATGGCTAAAATTCCAGTTGAAATGTTTTCAAAGTCCCTTAAAAATTTTCCAATTTTTGTCCCAATTCTTCCCATTCCCATTGAAACTTTTCAAATCCCTCTCAAAATTGTTGAAATTCTGTTGAAGCTTTTAAAATTCTCTCTAGAATTTTCAAAATCCATGTCCACATGTTTACAATTTCACATAAAAAAATGGCTAAAATTCCAGTTGAAATTTTTTCAAAGTCCCTTAAAAATTTTCCAATTTTTGTTCCAATTCTTCCCATTCCCATTGAAACTTTTCAAATTCCTCTCAAAATTGTTGAAATTCTGTTGAAGCTTTTAAAATTCTCTCTAGAATTTTCAAAATCCATGTCCACATGTTTACAATTTCACGTCAAAAAATGGCTAAAATTCCAGTTGAAATTTTTTCAAAGTCCCTTAAAAATTTTCCAATTTTTGTCCCAATTCTTCCCATTCCCATTGAAACTTTTCAAATTCCTCTCAAAATTGTTGAAATTCTGTTGAAGCTTTTAAAATTCTCTCTAGAATTTTCAAAATCCATGTCCACATGTTTACAATTTCACGTCAAAAAATGGCTAAAATTCCAGTTGAAATTTTTTCAAAGTCCCTTAAAAATTTTCCAATTTTTGTCCCAATTCTTCCCATTCCCATTGAAACTTTTCAAATCCCTCTCAAAATTGTTGAAATTCTCTTGAAGCTTTTAAAATTCTCTCTAGAATTTTCAAAATCCATGTCCACATGTTTACAATTTCACGTCAAAAAATGGCTAAAATTCCAGTTGAAATTTTTTCAAAGTCCCTTCAAAATTTTCCAATTTTTGTCCCAATTCTTCCCATTCCCATTGAAACTTTTCAAATCCCTCTCAAAATTGTTGAAATTCTCTTGAAGCTTTTAAAATTCTCTCTAGAATTTTCAAAATCCATGGCCACATGTTTACAATTTCACATAAAAAAAATGGCTAAAATTCCAGTTGAAATGTTTTCAAAGTCCCTTAAAAATTTTCCAATTTTTGTCCCAATTCTTCCCATTCCCATTGAAACTTTTCAAATCCCTCTCAAAATTGTTGAAATTCTGTTGAAGCTTTTAAAATTCTCTCTAGAATTTTCAAAATCCATGGCCACATGTTTACAATTTCACGTCAAAAAATGGCTAAAATTCCAGTTGAAATTTTTTCAAAGTCCCTTAAAAATTTTCCAATTTTTGTCCCAATTCTTCCCATTCCCATTGAAACTTTTCAAATCCCTCTCAAAATTGTTGAAATTCTCTTGAAGCTTTTAAAATTCTCTCTAGAATTTTCAAAATCCATGTCCACATGTTTACAATTTCACGACAAAAAATTGATAAAATTCCAGTTGAAATTTTTTCAAAGTCCCTTAAAAGTTTTCCAATTTTTGTCCCAATTCTTCCCATTCCCATTGAAACTTTTCAAATCCCTCTCAAAATTGTTGAAATTCTGTTGAAGCTTTTAAAATTCTCTCTAGAATTTTCAAAATCCATGTCCACATGTTTACAATTTCACGTAAAAAAATGGCTAAAATTCAAGTTGAAATTTTTTCAAAGTCCCTTAAAAATTTTCCAATTTTTGTCCCAATTCTTCCCATTCCCATTGAAACTTTTCAAATCCCTCTCAAAATTGTTGAAATTCTGTTGAAGCTTTTAAAATTCTCTCTAGAATTTTCAAAATCCATGTCCACATGTTTACAATTTCACGTCAAAAAATGGCTAAAATTCCAGTTGAAAATTTTTCAAAGTCCCTTAAAAATTTTCCAATTTTTGTCCCAATTCTTCCCATTCCCATTGAAACTTTTCAAATTCCTCTCAAAATTGTTGAAATTCTGTTGAAGCTTTTAAAATTCTCTCTAGAATTTTCAAAATCCATGTCCACATGTTTACAATTTCACATAAAAAAATGGCTAAAATTCCAGTTGAAATGTTTTCAAAGTCCCTTAAAAATTTTCCAATTTTTGTCCCAATTCTTCCCATTCCTATTGAAACTTTTCAAATCCCTCTCAAAATTGTTGAAATTCTGTTGAAGCTTTTAAAATTCTCTCTAGAATTTTCAAAATCCATGTCCACATGTTTACAATTTCACGTCAAAAAATGGCTAAAATTCCAGTTGAAATTTTTTCAAAGTCCCTTAAAAGTTTTCCAATTTTTGTCCCAATTCTTCCCATTCCCATTGAAACTTTTCAAATCCCTCTCAAAATTGTTGAAATTCTGTTGAAGCTTTTAAAATTCTCTCTAGAATTTTCAAAATCCATGTCCACATGTTTACAATTTCACGACAAAAAATGGCTAAAATTCAAGTTGAAATTTTTTCAAAGTCCCTTAAAAGTTTTCCAATTTTTGTCCCAATTCTTCCCATTCCCATTGAAACTTTTCAAATCCCTCTCAAAATTGTTGAAATTCTCTTGAAGCTTTTAAAATTCTCTCTAGAATTTTCAAAATCCATGTCCACATGTTTACAATTTCACGTAAAAAAATGGCTAAAATTCAAGTTGAAAATTTTTCAAAGTCCCTTAAAAATTTTCCAATTTTTGTCCCAATTCTTCCCATTCCCATTGAAACTTTTCAAATTCCTCTCAAAATTGTTGAAATTCTCTTGAAGCTTTTAAAATTCTCTCTAGAATTTTCAAAATCCATGTCCACATGTTTACAATTTCACATCAAAAAATGGCTAAAATTCCAGTTGAAAATTTTTCAAAGTCCCTTAAAAATTTTCCAATTTTTGTCCCAATTCTTCCCATTCCCATTGAAACTTTTCAAATTCCTCTCAAAATTGTTGAAATTCTGTTGAAGCTTTTAAAATTCTCTCTAGAATTTTCAAAATCCATGTCCACATGTTTACAATTTCACGTCAAAAAATGGCTAAAATTCCAGTTGAAATTTTTTCAAAGTCCCTTAAAAGTTTTCCAATTTTTGTCCCAATTCTTCCCATTTCCATTGAAACTTTTCAAATCCCTCTCAAAATTGTTGAAATTCTCTTGAAGCTTTTAAAATTCTCTCTAGAATTTTCAAAATCCATGTCCACATGTTTACAATTTCACGTCAAAAAATGGCTAAAATTCTAGTTTAATTTTTTCAAAGTCCCTTAAAAATTTTCCAATTTTTGTCCCAATTCTTCCCATTCCCATTGAAACTTTTCAAATCCCTCTCAAAATTGTTGAAATTCTCTTGAAGCTTTTAAAATTCTCTCTAGAATTTTCAAAATCCATGTCCACATGTTTACAATTTCACGTCAAAAAATGGCTAAAATTCCAGCTGAAATTTTTTCAAAGTCCCTTAAAAGTTTTCCAATTTTTGTCCCAATTCTTCCCATTCCCATTGAAACTTTTCAAATCCCTCTCAAAATTGTTGAAATTCTCTTGAAGCTTTTAAAATTCTCTCTAGAATTTTCAAAATCCATGTCCACATGTTTACAATTTCACGTCAAAAAATGGCTAAAATTCCAGTTGAAATTTTTTCAAAGTCCCTTAAAAATTTTCCAATTTTTGTCCCAATTCTTCCCATTCCCATTGAAACTTTTCAAATCCCTCTCAAAATTGTTGAAATTCTGTTGAAGCTTTTAAAATTCTCTCTAGAATTTTCAAAATCCATGGCCACATGTTTACAATTTCACGTCAAAAAATGGCTAAAATTCCAGTTGAAAATTTTTCAAAGTCCCTTAAAAATTTTCCAATTTTTGTCCCAATTCTTCCCATTCCCATTGAAACTTTTCAAATTCCTCTCAAAATTGTTGAAATTCTGTTGAAGCTTTTAAAATTCTCTCTAGAATTTTCAAAATCCATGGCCACATGTTTACAATTTCACATAAAAAAATGGCTAAAATTCCAGTTGAAATGTTTTCAAAGTCCCTTAAAAATTTTCCAATTTTTGTCCCAATTCTTCCCATTCCCATTGAAACTTTTCAAATCCCTCTCAAAATTGTTGAAATTCTGTTGAAGCTTTTAAAATTCTCTCTAGAATTTTCAAAATCCATGGCCACATGTTTACAATTTCACGTCAAAAAATGGCTAAAATTCCAGTTGAAATTTTTTCAAAGTCCCTTAAAAGTTTTCCAATTTTTGTCCCAATTCTTCCCATTCCCATTGAAACTTTTCAAATCCCTCTCAAAATTGTTGAAATTCTCTTGAAGCTTTTAAAATTCTCTCTAGAATTTTCAAAATCCATGTCCACATGTTTACAATTTCACGTCAAAAAATGGCTAAAATTCCAGTTGAAATTTTTTCAAAGTCCCTTCAAAATTTTCCAATTTTTGTCCCAATTCTTCCCATTCCCATTGAAACTTTTCAAATCCCTCTCAAAATTGTTGAAATTCTCTTGAAGCTTTTAAAATTCTCTCTAGAATTTTCAAAATCCATGTCCACATGTTTACAATTTCACGTCAAAAAATGGCTAAAATTCCAGCTGAAATTTTTTCAAAGTCCCTTAAAAGTTTTCCAATTTTTGTCCCAATTCTTCCCATTCCCATTGAAACTTTTCAAATCCCTCTCAAAATTGTTGAAATTCTGTTGAAGCTTTTAAAATTCTCTCTAGAATTTTCAAAATCCATGTCCACATGTTTACAATTTCACGTCAAAAAATGGCTAAAATTCAAGTTGAAAATTTTTCAAAGTCCCTTAAAAATTTTCCAATTTTTGTCCCAATTCTTCCCATTCCCATTGAAACTTTTCAAATTCCTCTCAAAATTGTTGAAATTCTCTTGAAGCTTTTAAAATTCTCTCTAGAATTTTCAAAATCCATGTCCACATGTTTACAATTTCACGTCAAAAAGTGGCTAAAATTCCAGTTGAAAATTTTTCAAAGTCCCTTAAAAATTTTCCAATTTTTGTCCCAATTCTTCCCATTCCCATTGAAACTTTTCAAATTCCTCTCAAAATTGTTGAAATTCTCTTGAAGCTTTTAAAATTCTCTCTAGAATTTTCAAAATCCATGTCCACATGTTTACAATTTCACGTCAAAAAATGGCTAAAATTCCAGTTGAAAATTTTTCAAAGTCCCTTAAAAATTTTCCAATTTTTGTCCCAATTCTTCCCATTCCCATTGAAACTTTTCAAATTCCTCTCAAAATTGTTGAAATTCTGTTGAAGCTTTTAAAATTCTCTCTAGAATTTTCAAAATCCATGTCCACATGTTTACAATTTCACGTCAAAAAATGGCTAAAATTCCAGTTGAAATTTTTTCAAAGTCCCTTAAAAGTTTTCCAATTTTTGTCCCAATTCTTCCCATTCCCATTGAAACTTTTCAAATCCCTCTCAAAATTGTTGAAATTCTCTTGAAGCTTTTAAAATTCTCTCTAGAATTTTCAAAATCCATGTCCACATGTTTACAATTTCACGTCAAAAAATGGCTAAAATTCTAGTTTAATTTTTTCAAAGTCCCTTAAAAATTTTCCAATTTTTGTCCCAATTCTTCCCATTCCCATTGAAACTTTTCAAATCCCTCTCAAAATTGTTGAAATTCTCTTGAAGCTTTTAAAATTCTCTCTAGAATTTTCAAAATCCATGTCCACATGTTTACAATTTCACGTCAAAAAATGGCTAAAATTCCAGCTGAAATTTTTTCAAAGTCCCTTAAAAGTTTTCCAATTTTTGTCCCAATTCTTCCCATTCCCATTGAAACTTTTCAAATCCCTCTCAAAATTGTTGAAATTCTGTTGAAGCTTTTAAAATTCTCTCTAGAATTTTCAAAATCCATGGCCACATGTTTACAATTTCACGTCAAAAAATGGCTAAAATTCCAGTTGAAAATTTTTCAAAGTCCCTTAAAAATTTTCCAATTTTTGTCCCAATTCTTCCCATTCCCATTGAAACTTTTCAAATTCCTCTCAAAATTGTTGAAATTCTGTTGAAGCTTTTAAAATTCTCTCTAGAATTTTCAAAATCCATGGCCACATGTTTACAATTTCACATAAAAAAATGGCTAAAATTCCAGTTGAAATGTTTTCAAAGTCCCTTAAAAATTTTCCAATTTTTGTCCCAATTCTTCCCATTCCCATTGAAACTTTTCAAATCCCTCTCAAAATTGTTGAAATTCTCTTGAAGCTTTTAAAATTCTCTCTAGAATTTTCAAAATCCATGGCCACATGTTTACAATTTCACGTCAAAAAATGGCTAAAATTCCAGTTGAAATTTTTTCAAAGTCCCTTAAAAGTTTTCCAATTTTTGTCCCAATTCTTCCCATTCCCATTGAAACTTTTCAAATCCCTCTCAAAATTGTTGAAATTCTCTTGAAGCTTTTAAAATTCTCTCTAGAATTTTCAAAATCCATGTCCACATGTTTACAATTTCACGTCAAAAAATGGCTAAAATTCCAGTTGAAATTTTTTCAAAGTCCCTTAAAAATTTTCCAATTTTTGTCCCAATTCTTCCCATTCCCATTGAAACTTTTCAAATCCCTCTCAAAATTGTTGAAATTCTGTTGAAGCTTTTAAAATTCTCTCTAGAATTTTCAAAATCCATGTCCACATGTTTACAATTTCACGTCAAAAAATGGCTAAAATTCCAGCTGAAATTTTTTCAAAGTCCCTTAAAAGTTTTCCAATTTTTGTCCCAATTCTTCCCATTCCCATTGAAACTTTTCAAATCCCTCTCAAAATTGTTGAAATTCTCTTGAAGCTTTTAAAATTCTCTCTAGAATTTTCAAAATCCATGTCCACATGTTTACAATTTCACGTCAAAAAATGGCTAAAATTCTAGTTTAATTTTTTCAAAGTCCCTTAAAAATTTTCCAATTTTTGTCCCAATTCTTCCCATTCCCATTGAAACTTTTCAAATCCCTCTCAAAATTGTTGAAATTCTCTTGAAGCTTTTAAAATTCTCTCTAGAATTTTCAAAATCCATGGCCACATGTTTACAATTTCACGTCAAAAAATGGCTAAAATTCCAGTTGAAATTTTTTCAAAGTCCCTTAAAAATTTTCCAATTTTTGTCCCAATTCTTCCCATTCCCATTGAAACTTTTCAAATTCCTCTCAAAATTGTTGAAATTCTGTTGAAGCTTTTAAAATTCTCTCTAGAATTTTCAAAATCCATGTCCACATGTTTACAATTTCACGTCAAAAAATGGCTAAAATTCCAGTTGAAATTTTTTCAAAGTCCCTTCAAAATTTTCCAATTTTTGTCCCAATTCTTCCCATTCCCATTGAAACTTTTCAAATCCCTCTCAAAATTGTTGAAATTCTGTTGAAGCTTTTAAAATTCTCTCTAGAATTTTCAAAATCCATGGCCACATGTTTACAATTTCACGTCAAAAAATGGCTAAAATTCCAGTTGAAATTTTTTCAAAGTCCCTTAAAAATTTTCCAATTTTTGTCCCAATTCTTCCCATTCCCATTGAAACTTTTCAAATCCCTCTCAAAATTGTTGAAATTCTGTTGAAGCTTTTAAAATTCTCTCTAGAATTTTCAAAATCCATGGCCACATGTTTACAATTTCACGTCAAAAAATTGCTAAAATTCCAGTTGAAATTTTTTCAAAGTCCCTTAAAAATTTTCCAATTTTTGTCCCAATTCTTCCCATTCCCATTGAAACTTTTCAAATCCCTCTCAAAATTGTTGAAATTCTCTTGAAGCTTTTAAAATTCTCTCTAGAATTTTCAAAATCCATGTCCACATGTTTACAATTTCACGTCAAAAAATGGCTAAAATTCTAGTTTAATTTTTTCAAAGTCCCTTAAAAATTTTCCAATTTTTGTCCCAATTCTTCCCATTCCCATTGAAACTTTTCAAATTCCTCTCAAAATTGTTGAAATTCTGTTGAAGCTTTTAAAATTCTCTCTAGAATTTTCAAAATCCATGGCCACATGTTTACAATTTCACGTCAAAAAATGGCTAAAATTCCAGTTGAAATTTTTTCAAAGTCCCTTAAAAATTTTCCAATTTTTGTCCCAATTCTTCCCATTCCCATTGAAACTTTTCAAATCCCTCTCAAAATTGTTGAAATTCTCTTGAAGCTTTTAAAATTCTCTCTAGAATTTTCAAAATCCATGGCCACATGTTTACAATTTCACGTCAAAAAATGGCTAAAATTCCAGTTGAAATTTTTTCAAAGTCCCTTCAAAATTTTCCAATTTTTGTCCCAATTCTTCCCATTCCCATTGAAACTTTTCAAATTCCTCTCAAAATTGTTGAAATTCTGTTGAAGCTTTTAAAATTCTCTCTAGAATTTTCAAAATCCATGTCCACATGTTTACAATTTCACGTCAAAAAATGGCTAAAATTCCAGTTGAAATTTTTTCAAAGTCCCTTAAAAATTTTCCAATTTTTGTCCCAATTCTTCCCATTCCCATTGAAACTTTTCAAATCCCTCTCAAAATTGTTGAAATTCTCTTGAAGCTTTTAAAATTCTCTCTAGAATTTTCAAAATCCATGTCCACATGTTTACAATTTCACGTCAAAAAATTGCTAAAATTCAAGTTGAAATTTTTTCAAAGTCCCTTAAAAATTTTCCAATTTTTGTCCCAATTCTTCCCATTCCCATTGAAACTTTTCAAATCCCTCTCAAAATTGTTGAAATTCTCTTGAAGCTTTTAAAATTCTCTCTAGAATTTTCAAAATCCATGTCCATATGTTTACAATTTCACGTCAAAAAATTGCTAAAATTCCAGTTGAAATGTTTTCAAAGTCCCTTAAAAATTTTCCAATTTTTGTCCCAATTCTTCCCATTCCCATTGAAACTTTTCAAATCCCTCTCAAAATTGTTGAAATTCTGTTGAAGCTTTTAAAATTCTCTCTAGAATTTTCAAAATCCATGTCCACATGTTTACAATTTCACGTCAAAAAATGGCTAAAATTCCAGTTGAAATTTTTTCAAAGTCCCTTAAAAATTTTCCAATTTTTGTTCCAATTCTTCCCATTCCCATTGAAACTTTTCAAATTCCTCTCAAAATTGTTGAAATTCTCTTGAAGCTTTTAAAATTCTCTCTAGAATTTTCAAAATCCATGTCCACATGTTTACAATTTCACGTCAAAAAATGGCTAAAATTCCAGTTGAAATTTTTTCAAAGTCCCTTAAAAATTTTCCAATTTTTGTCCCAATTCTTCCCATTCCCATTGAAACTTTTCAAATTCCTCTCAAAATTGTTGAAATTCTGTTGAAGCTTTTAAAATTCTCTCTAGAATTTTCAAAATCCATGTCCACATGTTTACAATTTCACGTCAAAAAATGGCTAAAATTCCAGTTGAAATTTTTTCAAAGTCCCTTAAAAATTTTCCAATTTTTGTCCCAATTCTTCCCATTCCCATTGAAACTTTTCAAATCCCTCTCAAAATTGTTGAAATTCTCTTGAAGCTTTTAAAATTCTCTCTAGAATTTTCAAAATCCATGGCCACATGTTTACAATTTCACGTCAAAAAATGGCTAAAATTCCAGTTGAAATTTTTTCAAAGTCCCTTAAAAATTTTCCAATTTTTGTCCCAATTCTTCCCATTCCCATTGAAACTTTTCAAATCCCTCTCCAAATTGTTGAAATTCTCTTGAAGCTTTTAAAATTCTCTCTAGAATTTTCAAAATCCATGTCCACATGTTTACAATTTCACGTCAAAAAATGGCTAAAATTCCAGTTGAAATTTTTTCAAAGTCCCTGAAAAATTTTCCAATTTTTGTCCCAATTCTTCCCATTCCCATTGAAACTTTTCAAATCCCTCTCAAAATTGTTGAAATTCTCTTGAAGCTTTTAAAATTCTCTCTAGAATTTTCAAAATCCATGGCCACATGTTTACAATTTCACATAAAAAAAATGGCTAAAATTCCAGTTGAAATTTTTTCAAAGTCCCTTAAAAATTTTCCAATTTTTGTCCCAATTCTTCCCATTCCCATTGAAACTTTTCAAATCCCTCTCAAAATTGTTGAAATTCTGTTGAAGCTTTTAAAATTCTCTCTAGAATTTTCAAAATCCATGGCCACATGTTTACAATTTCACGTCAAAAAATGGCTAAAATTCCAGTTGAAATTTTTTCAAAGTCCCTTAAAAATTTTCCAATTTTTGTCCCAATTCTTCCCATTCCCATTGAAACTTTTCAAATCCCTCTCAAAATTGTTGAAATTCTCTTGAAGCTTTTAAAATTCTCTCTAGAATTTTCAAAATCCATGTCCACATGTTTACAATTTCACGACAAAAAATTGATAAAATTCCAGTTGAAATTTTTTCAAAGTCCCTTAAAAGTTTTCCAATTTTTGTCCCAATTCTTCCCATTCCCATTGAAACTTTTCAAATCCCTCTCAAAATTGTTGAAATTCTGTTGAAGCTTTTAAAATTCTCTCTAGAATTTTCAAAATCCATGTCCACATGTTTACAATTTCACGTAAAAAAATGGCTAAAATTCAAGTTGAAATTTTTTCAAAGTCCCTTAAAAATTTTCCAATTTTTGTCCCAATTCTTCCCATTCCCATTGAAACTTTTCAAATCCCTCTCAAAATTGTTGAAATTCTGTTGAAGCTTTTAAAATTCTCTCTAGAATTTTCAAAATCCATGTCCACATGTTTACAATTTCACGTCAAAAAATGGCTAAAATTCCAGTTGAAAATTTTTCAAAGTCCCTTAAAAATTTTCCAATTTTTGTCCCAATTCTTCCCATTCCCATTGAAACTTTTCAAATCCCTCTCAAAATTGTTGAAATTCTGTTGAAGCTTTTAAAATTCTCTCTAGAATTTTCAAAATCCATGTCCACATGTTTACAATTTCACATAAAAAAATGGCTAAAATTCCAGTTGAAATGTTTTCAAAGTCCCTTAAAAATTTTCCAATTTTTGTCCCAATTCTTCCCATTCCTATTGAAACTTTTCAAATCCCTCTCAAAATTGTTGAAATTCTGTTGAAGCTTTTAAAATTCTCTCTAGAATTTTCAAAATCCATGTCCACATGTTTACAATTTCACGTCAAAAAATGGCTAAAATTCCAGTTGAAATTTTTTCAAAGTCCCTTAAAAGTTTTCCAATTTTTGTCCCAATTCTTCCCATTCCCATTGAAACTTTTCAAATCCCTCTCAAAATTGTTGAAATTCTGTTGAAGCTTTTAAAATTCTCTCTAGAATTTTCAAAATCCATGTCCACATGTTTACAATTTCACGACAAAAAATTGATAAAATTCCAGTTGAAATTTTTTCAAAGTCCC
The DNA here is from genome assembly GCF_964273445.1 of Streptopelia decaocto. Taxonomy (NCBI): domain Eukaryota; kingdom Metazoa; phylum Chordata; class Aves; order Columbiformes; family Columbidae; genus Streptopelia; species Streptopelia decaocto. Next base: position 63,296 of record NW_028116487.1, on the reverse strand, counting down.
TTAAAAGTTTTCCAATTTTTGTCCCAATTCTTCCCATTCCCATTGAAACTTTTCAAATCCCTCTCAAAATTGTTGAAATTCTCTTGAAGCTTTTAAAATTCTCTCTAGAATTTTCAAAATCCATGTCCACATGTTTACAATTTCACGTAAAAAAATGGCTAAAATTCAAGTTGAAATTATTTCAAAGTCCCTTAAAAATTTTCCAATTTTTGTCCCAATTCTTCCCATTCCCATTGAAACTTTTCAAATCCCTCTCAAAATTGTTGAAATTCTGTTGAAGCTTTTAAAATTCTCTCTAGAATTTTCAAAATCCATGTCCACATGTTTACAATTTCACGTCAAAAAATGGCTAAAATTCCAGTTGAAAATTTTTCAAAGTCCCTTAAAAATTTTCCAATTTTTGTCCCAATTCTTCCCATTCCCATTGAAACTTTTCAAATTCCTCTCAAAATTGTTGAAATTCTGTTGAAGCTTTTAAAATTCTCTCTAGAATTTTCAAAATCCATGTCCACATGTTTACAAGTTCACGTCAAAAAATGGCTAAAATTCCAGTTGAAATGTTTTCAAAGTCCCTTAAAAATTTTCCAATTTTTGTCCCAATTCTTCCCATTCCCATTGAAACTTTTCAAATCCCTCTCAAAATTGTTGAAATTCTGTTGAAGCTTTTAAAATTCTCTCTAGAATTTTCAAAATCCATGTCCACATGTTTACAATTTCACATCAAAAAATGGCTAAAATTCCAGTTGAAATTTTTTCAAAGTCCCTTAAAAGTTTTCCAATTTTTGTCCCAATTCTTCCCATTCCCATTGAAACTTTTCAAATCCCTCTCAAAATTGTTGAAATTCTCTTGAAGCTTTTAAAATTCTCTCTAGAATTTTCAAAATCCATGTCCACATGTTTACAATTTCACGTCAAAAAATGGCTAAAATTCTAGTTTAATTTTTTCAAAGTCCCTTAAAAATTTTCCAATTTTTGTCCCAATTCTTCCCATTCCCATTGAAACTTTTCAAATCCCTCTCAAAATTGTTGAAATTCTGTTGAAGCTTTTAAAATTCTCTCTAGAATTTTCAAAATCCATGTCCACATGTTTACAATTTCACGTCAAAAAATGGCTAAAATTCCAGCTGAAATTTTTTCAAAGTCCCTTAAAAGTTTTCCAATTTTTGTCCCAATTCTTCCCATTCCCATTGAAACTTTTCAAATCCCTCTCAAAATTGTTGAAATTCTCTTGAAGCTTTTAAAATTCTCTCTAGAATTTTCAAAATCCATGTCCACATGTTTACAATTTCACGTCAAAAAATGGCTAAAATTCTAGTTTAATTTTTTCAAAGTCCCTTAAAAATTTTCCAATTTTTGTCCCAATTCTTCCCATTCCCATTGAAACTTTTCAAATCCCTCTCAAAATTGTTGAAATTCTCTTGAAGCTTTTAAAATTCTCTCTAGAATTTTCAAAATCCATGGCCACATGTTTACAATTTCACGTCAAAAAATGGCTAAAATTCCAGTTGAAATGTTTTCAAAGTCCCTGAAAAATTTTCCAATTTTTGTCCCAATTCTTCCCATTCCCATTGAAACTTTTCAAATTCCTCTCAAAATTGTTGAAATTCTGTTGAAGCTTTTAAAATTCTCTCTAGAATTTTCAAAATCCATGTCCACATGTTTACAATTTCATGTCAAAAAATGGCTAAAATTCCAGTTGAAATTTTTTCAAAGTCCCTTAAAAATTTCCAATTTTTGTCCCAATTCTTCCTATTCCCATTGAAACTTTTCAAATCCCTCTCAAAATTGTTGAAATTCTGTTGAAGCTTTTAAAATTCTCTCTAGAATTTTCAAAATCCATGGCCACATGTTTACAATTTCACGTCAAAAAATGGCTAAAATTCCAGTTGAAATTTTTTCAAAGTCCCTTAAAAATTTTCCAATTTTTGTCCCAATTCTTCCCATTCCCATTGAAACTTTTCAAATCCTCTCAAAATTGTTGAAATTCTCTTGAAGCTTTTAAAATTCTCTCTAGAATTTTCAAAATCCATGGCCACATGTTTACAATTTCACGTCAAAAAATTGCTAAATTCCAGTTGAAATTTTTTCAAAGTCCCTTAAAAATTTTCCAATTTTTGTCCCAATTCTTCCCATTCCCATTGAAACTTTTCAAATCCCTCTCAAAATTGTTGAAATTCTCTTGAAGCTTTTAAAATTCTCTCTAGAATTTTCAAAATCCATGGCCACATGTTTACAATTTCACGTCAAAAAATGGCTAAAATTCCAGTTGAAATTTTTCAAAGTCCCTTAAAAATTTCCAATTTTTGTCCCAATTCTTCCCATTCCCATTGAAACTTTTCAAATCCCTCTCAAAATTGTTGAAATTCTCTTGAAGCTTTTAAAATTCTCTCTAGAATTTTCAAAATCCATGGCCACATGTTTACAATTTCACGTCAAAAAATTGCTAAAATTCCAGCTGAAATTTTTTCAAAGTCCCTTAAAAATTTTCCAATTTTTGTCCCAATTCTTCCCATTCCCATTGAAACTTTTCAAATCCCTCTCAAAATTGTTGAAATTCTGCTGAAGCTTTTAAAATTCTCTCTAGAATTTTCAAAATCCATGTCCACATGTTTACAATTTCACATAAAAAAATGGCTAAAATTCCAGTTGAAATTTTTTCAAAGTCCCTTAAAAATTTTCCAATTTTTGTCCCAATTCTTCCCATTCCCATTGAAACTTTTCAAATCCCTCTCAAAAGTGTTGAAATTCTCTTGAAGCTTTTAAAATTCTCTCTAGAACTTTCAAAATCCACTTCAACATGTTTACAATTTCACGTCAAAAAATGGCTAAAATTCCAGTTGAAATTTTTTCAAAGTCCCTTAAAAAATTTTCCAATTTTTGTCCCAATTCTTCCCATTCCCATTGAAACTTTTCAAATCCCTCTCAAAATTGTTTGAAATTCTGTTGAAGCTTTTAAAATTCTCTCTAGAATTTTCAAAATCCATGTCCACATGTTTGCAATTTCACGTAAAAAAAATTGTAAAATTCCAGTTGAAATTTTTTCAAAGTCCCTTAAAAATTTTCCAATTTTTGTCCCAATTCTTCCCATTCCCATTGAAACTTTTCAAATTCCTCTCAAAATTGTTGAAATTCTGTTGAAGCTTTTAAAATTCTCTCTAGAATTTTCAAAATCCATGGCCACATGTTTACAATTTCACGTCAAAAAATGGCTAAAATTCCAGTTGAAATTTTTTCAAAGTCCCTTAAAAATTTTCCAATTTTTGTCCCAATTCTTCCCATTCCCATTGAATGAACTAATCCTCTCAAAATTGTTGAAAATTCTCTTGAAGCTTTTAAAATTCTCTCTAGAATTTTCAAAATCCATGGCCACATGTTTACAATTTCACGTCAAAAAATTGCTAAAATTCCAGTTGAAATTTTTTCAAAGTCCCTTAAATATTTTCCAATTTTTGTCCCAATTCTTCCCATTCCCATTGAAACTTTTCAAATTCCTCTCAAAATTGTTGAAATTCTGTTGAAGCTTTTAAAATTCTCTCTAGAATTTTCAAAATCCATGTCCACATGTTTACAATTTCACGTCAAAAAATGGCTAAAATTCCAGTTGAAATTTTTTCAAAGTCCCTTAAAAATTTTCCAATTTTTGTCCCAATTCTTCCCATTCCCATTGAAACTTTTCAAATCCCTCTCAAAATTGTTGAAATTCTCTTGAAGCTTTTAAAATTCTCTCTAGAATTTTCAAAATCCATGGCCACATGTTTACAATTTCACGTAAAAAAATGGCTAAAATTCCAGCTGAAATTTTTTCAAAGTCCCTTAAAAATTTTCCAATTTTTGTCCCAATTCTTCCCATTCCCATTGAAACTTTTCAAATCCCTCTCAAAATTGTTGAAATTCTGTTGAAGCTTTTAAATTCTCTCTAGAATTTTCAAAATCCATGTCCACATGTTTACAATTTCACATAAAAAAATGGCTAAAATTCCAGTTGAAATTTTTTCAAAGTCCCTTCAAAATTTTCCAATTTTTGTCCCAATTCTTCCCATTCCCATTGAAACTTTTCAAATCCCTCTCAAAATTGTTGAAATTCTGTTGAAGCTTTTAAAATTCTCTCTAGAATTTTCAAAATCCATGTCCACATGTTTACAATTTCACATAAAAAAATTGCTAAAATTCCAGTTGAAATTTTTTCAAAGTCCCTTAAAAATTTTCCAATTTTTGTCCCAATTCTTCCCATTCCCATTGAAACTTTTCAAATTCCTCTCAAAATTGTTGAAATTCTGTTGAAGCTTTTAAAATTCTCTCTAGAATTTTCAAAATCCATGTCCACATGTTTACAATTTCACGTCAAAAAATGGCTAAAATTCCAGTTGAAATTTTTTCAAAGTCCCTTAAAAATTTTCCAATTTTTGTCCCAATTCTTCCCATTCCCATTGAAACTTTTCAAATCCCTCTCAAAATTGTTGAAATTCTGTTGAAGCTTTTAAAATTCTCTCTAGAATTTTCAAAATCCATGTCCACATGTTTACAATTTCACGTCAAAAAATTGCTAAAATTCCAGTTGAAATTTTTTTAAAGTCCCTTAAAAATTTTCCAATTTTTGTCCCAATTCTTCCCATTCCCATTGAAACTTTTCAAATCCCTCTCAAAATTGTAGAAATTCTGTTAAAGCTTTTAAAATTCTCTCTAGAATTTTCAAAATCCATGTCCACATGTTTACAATTTCACGTCAAAAAATGGCTAAAATTCTAGTTTAATTTTTTCAAAGTCCCTTAAAAATTTTCCAATTTTTGTCCCAATTCTTCCCATTCCCATTGAAACTTTTCAAATCCCTCTCAAAATTGTTGAAATTCTGTTGAAGCTTTTAAAATTCTCTCTAGAATTTTCAAAATCCATGTCCACATGTTTACAATTTCACGTCAAAAAATTGCTAAAATTCCAGTTGAAATTTTTTCAAAGTCCCTTAAAAATTTTCCAATTTTTGTCCCAATTCTTCCCATTCCCATTGAAACTTTTCAAATCTCTCTCAAAATTGTTGAAATTCTCTTGAAGCTTTTAAAATTCTCTCTAGAATTTTCAAAATCCATGTCCACATGTTTACAATTTCACATAAAAAAATGGCTAAAATTCCAGTCGAAATTTTTTCAAAGTCCCTTAAAAATTTTCCAATTTTTGTCCCAATTCTTCCCATTCCCATTGAAACTTTTCAAATCCCTCTCAAAATTGTTGAAATTCTGTTGAAGCTTTTAAAATTCTCTCTAGAATTTTCAAAATCCATGGCCACATGTTTACAATTTCACGTCAAAAAATGGCTAAAATTCCAGTTGAAATTTTTTCAAAGTCCCTTAAAAATTTTCCAATTTTTGTCCCAATTCTTCCCATTCCCATTGAAACTTTTCAAATTCCTCTCAAAATTGTTGAAATTCTGTTGAAGCTTTTAAAATTCTCTCTAGAATTTTCAAAATCCATGGCCACATGTTTACAATTTCACGTCAAAAAATGGCTAAAATTCCAGTTGAAATTTTTTCAAAGTCCCTTAAAAATTTTCCAATTTTTGTCCCAATTCTTCCCATTCCCATTGAAACTTTTCAAATCCCTCTCAAAATTGTTGAAATTCTGTTGAAGCTTTTAAAATTCTCTCTAGAATTTTCAAAATCCATGGCCACATGTTTACAATTTCACGTAAAAAAATGGCTAAAATTCCAGTTGAAATTTTTTCAAAGTCCCTTAAAAATTTTCCAATTTTTGTCCCAATTCTTCCCATTCCCATTGAAACTTTTCAAATTCCTCTCAAAATTGTTGAAATTCTGTTGAAGCTTTTAAAATTCTCTCTAGAATTTTCAAAATCCATGTCCACATGTTTACAATTTCACGTCAAAAAATGGCTAAAATTCCAGTTGAAATTTTTCAAAGTCCCTTAAAAATTTTCCAATTTTTGTCCCAATTCTTCCCATTCCCATTGAAACTTTTCAAATCCCCCTCAGAATTGTAGAAATTCTGTTAAAGCTTTTAAAATTCTCTCTAGAATTTTCAAAATCCATGTCCACATGTTTACAATTTCACATCAAAAAATTGCTAAAATTCCAGTTGAAATTTTTTCAAAGTCCCTTAAAAATTTTCCAATTTTTGTCCCAATTCTTCCCATTCCCATTGAAACTTTTCAAATCCCTCTCAAAATTGTTGAAATTCTCTTGAAGCTTTTAAAATTCTCTCTAGAATTTTCAAAATCCATGTCCACATGTTTACAATTTCACGTCAAAAAATTGCTAAAATTCCAGTTGAAATTTTTTCAAAGTCCCTTAAAAATTTTCCAATTTTTGTCCCAATTCTTCCCATTCCCATTGAAACTTTTCAAATTCCTCTCAAAATTGTTGAAATTCTGTTGAAGCTTTTAAAATTCTCTCTAGAATTTTCAAAATCCATGGCCACATGTTTACAATTTCACGTCAAAAAATGGCTAAAATTCCAGTTGAAATTTTTTCAAAGTCCCTTAAAAATTTTCCAATTTTTGTCCCAATTCTTCCCATTCCCATTGAAACTTTTCAAATCCCTCTCAAAATTGTTGAAATTCTGTTGAAGCTTTTAAAATTCTCTCTAGAATTTTCAAAATCCATGGCCACATGTTTACAATTTCACGTCAAAAAATTGCTAAAATTCCAGTTGAAATTTTTCCAAGTCCATTAAAAATTTTCCAATTTTTGTCCCAATTCTTCCCATTCCCATTGAAACTTTTCAAATCCCTCTCAAAATTGTTGAAATTCTCTTGAAGCTTTTAAAATTCTCTCTAGAATTTTCAAAATCCATGGCCACATGTTTACAATTTCACGTCAAAAAATGGCTAAAATTCCAGTTGAAATTTTTTCAAAGTCCCTTAAAAATTTTCCAATTTTTGTCCCAATTCTTCCCATTCCCATTGAAACTTTTCAAATCCCTCTCAAAATTGTTGAAATTCTCTTGAAGCTTTTAAAATTCTCTCTAGAATTTTCAAAATCCATGGCCACATGTTTACAATTTCACGTAAAAAAATTGCTAAAATTCCAGCTGAAATTTTTTCAAAGTCCCTTAAAAATTTTCCAATTTTTGTCCCAATTCTTCCCATTCCCATTGAAACTTTTCAAATCCCTCTCAAAATTGTTGAAATTCTCTTGAAGCTTTTAAAATTCTCTCTAGAATTTTCAAAATCCATGGGCACATGTTTACAATTTCACATAAAAAAATGGCTAAAATTCCAGTTGAAATTTTTTCAAAGTCCCTTAAAAATGTTCCAATTTTTGTCCCAATTCTTCCCATTCCCATTGAAACTTTTCAAATCCCTCTCAAAATTGTTGAAATTCTCTTGAAGCTTTTAAAATTCTCTCTAGAACTTTCAAAATCCACTTCAAAATGTTTACAATTTCACGTCAAAAAATTGCTAAAATTCCAGTTGAAATTTTTTCAAAGTCCCTTAAAAATTTTCCAATTTTTGTCCCAATTCTTCCCATTCCCATTGAAACTTTTCAAATCCCTCTCAAAATTGTTGAAATTCTCATGAAGCTTTTAAAATTCTCTCTAGAATTTTCAAAATCCATGTCCACATGTTTGCAATTTCACGTAAAAAAAATTGTAAAATTCCAGTTGAAATTTTTTCAAAGTCCCTTAAAAATTTTCCAATTTTTGTCCCAATTCTTCCCATTCCCATTGAAACTTTTCAAATTCCTCTCAAAATTGTTGAAATTCTGTTGAAGCTTTTAAAATTCTCTCTAGAATTTTCAAAATCCATGGCCACATGTTTACAATTTCACGTCAAAAAATGGTTAAAATTCCAGTTGAAATTTTTTCAAAGTCCCTTAAAAATTTCCAATTTTTGTCCCAATTCTTCCCATTCCCATTGAACCTTTTCAAATTCCTCTCAAAATTGTTGAAATTCTCTTGAAGCTTTTAAAATTCTCTCTAGAATTTTCAAAATCCATGGCCACATGTTTACAATTTCACGTCAAAAAATTGCTAAAATTCCAGTTGAAATTTTTTCAAAGTCCCTTAAATATTTTCCAATTTTTGTCCCAATTCTTCCCATTCCCATTGAAACTTTTCAAATCCCTCTCAAAATTGTTGAAATTCTCTTGAAGCTTTTAAAATTCTCTCTAGAATTTTCAAAATCCATGGCCACATGTTTACAATTTCACGTCAAAAAATTGCTAAAATTCCAGTTGAAATTTTTTCAAAGTCCCTTAAAAATTTTCCAATTTTTGTCCCAATTCTTCCCATTCCCATTGAAACTTTTCAAATTCCTCTCAAAATTGTTGAAATTCTGTTGAAGCTTTTAAAATTCTCTCTAGAATTTTCAAAATCCATGGCCACATGTTTACAATTTCACGTCAAAAAATGGCTAAAATTCCAGTTGAAATTTTTTCAAAGTCCCTTAAAAATTTTCCAATTTTTGTCCCAATTCTTCCCATTCCCATTGAAACTTTTCAAATCCCTCTCAAAATTGTTGAAATTCTGTTGAAGCTTTTAAAATTCTCTCTAGAATTTTCAAAATCCATGGCCACATGTTTACAATTTCACGTCAAAAAATGGCTAAAATTCCAGTTGAAATTTTTTCAAAGTCCCTTAAAAATTTTCCAATTTTTGTCCCAATTCTTCCCATTCCCATTGAAACTTTTCAAATCCCTCTCAAAATTGTTGAAATTCTGTTGAAGCTTTTAAAATTCTCTCTAGAATTTTCAAAATCCATGGCCACATGTTTACAATTTCACGTAAAAAAATGGCTAAAATTCCAGTTGAAATTTTTTCAAAGTCCCTTAAAAATTTTCCAATTTTTGTCCCAATTCTTCCCATTCCCATTGAAACTTTTCAAATTCCTCTCAAAATTGTTGAAATTCTGTTGAAGCTTTTAAAATTCTCTCTAGAATTTTCAAAATCCATGTCCACATGTTTACAATTTCACGTCAAAAAATGGCTAAAATTCCAGTTGAAATTTTTTCAAAGTCCCTTAAAAATTTTCCAATTTTTGTCCCAATTCTTCCCATTCCCATTGAAACTTTTCAAATCCCCCTCAGAATTGTAGAAATTCTGTTAAAGCTTTTAAAATTCTCTCTAGAATTTTCAAAATCCATGTCCACATGTTTACAATTTCACATCAAAAAATTGCTAAAATTCCAGTTGAAATTTTTTCAAAGTCCCTTAAAAATTTTCCAATTTTTGTCCCAATTCTTCCCATTCCCATTGAAACTTTTCAAATTCCTCTCAAAATTGTTGAAATTCTCTTGAAGCTTTTAAAATTCTCTCTAGAATTTTCAAAATCCATGGCCACATGTTTACAATTTCACGTCAAAAAATTGCTAAAATTCCAGTTGAAATTTTTTCAAAGTCCCTTAAATATTTTCCAATTTTTGTCCCAATTCTTCCCATTCCCATTGAAACTTTTCAAATCCCTCTCAAAATTGTTGAAATTCTCTTGAAGCTTTTAAAATTCTCTCTAGAATTTTCAAAATCCATGGCCACATGTTTACAATTTCACGTCAAAAAATTGCTAAAATTCCAGTTGAAATTTTTTCAAAGTCCCTTAAAAATTTTCCAATTTTTGTCCCAATTCTTCCCATTCCCATTGAAACTTTTCAAATTCCTCTCAAAATTGTTGAAATTCTGTTGAAGCTTTTAAAATTCTCTCTAGAATTTTCAAAATCCATGGCCACATGTTTACAATTTCACGTCAAAAAATGGCTAAAATTCCAGTTGAAATTTTTTCAAAGTCCCTTAAAAATTTTCCAATTTTTGTCCCAATTCTTCCCATTCCCATTGAAACTTTTCAAATCCCTCTCAAAATTGTTGAAATTCTGTTGAAGCTTTTAAAATTCTCTCTAGAATTTTCAAAATCCATGGCCACATGTTTACAATTTCACGTCAAAAAATGGCTAAAATTCCAGTTGAAATTTTTTCAAAGTCCCTTAAAAATTTTCCAATTTTTGTCCCAATTCTTCCCATTCCCATTGAAACTTTTCAAATCCCTCTCAAAATTGTTGAAATTCTGTTGAAGCTTTTAAAATTCTCTCTAGAATTTTCAAAATCCATGGCCACATGTTTACAATTTCACGTAAAAAAATGGCTAAAATTCCAGTTGAAATTTTTTCAAAGTCCCTTAAAAATTTTCCAATTTTTGTCCCAATTCTTCCCATTCCCATTGAAACTTTTCAAATTCCTCTCAAAATTGTTGAAATTCTGTTGAAGCTTTTAAAATTCTCTCTAGAATTTTCAAAATCCATGTCCACATGTTTACAATTTCACGTCAAAAAATGGCTAAAATTCCAGTTGAAATTTTTTCAAAGTCCCTTAAAAATTTTCCAATTTTTGTCCCAATTCTTCCCATTCCCATTGAAACTTTTCAAATCCCCCTCAGAATTGTAGAAATTCTGTTAAAGCTTTTAAAATTCTCTCTAGAATTTTCAAAATCCATGTCCACATGTTTACAATTTCACATCAAAAAATTGCTAAAATTCCAGTTGAAATTTTTTCAAAGTCCCTTAAATATTTTCCAATTTTTGTCCCAATTCTTCCCATTCCCATTGAAACTTTTCAAATCCCTCTCAAAATTGTTGAAATTCTGTTGAAGCTTTTAAAATTCTCTCTAGAATTTTCAAAATCCATGGCCACATGTTTACAATTTCACGTCAAAAAATGGCTAAAATTCCAGTTGAAATTTTTTCAAAGTCCCTTAAAAATTTTCCAATTTTTGTCCCAATTCTTCCCATTCCCATTGAAACTTTTCAAATTCCTCTCAAAATTGTTGAAATTCTGTTGAAGCTTTTAAAATTCTCTCTAGAATTTTCAAAATCCATGTCCACATGTTTACAATTTCACGTCAAAAAATGGCTAAAATTCCAGTTGAAATTTTTTCAAAGTCCCTTAAAAATTTTCCAATTTTTGTCCCAATTCTTCCCATTCCCATTGAAACTTTTCAAATCCCCCTCAGAATTGTAGAAATTCTGTTAAAGCTTTTAAAATTCTCTCTAGAATTTTCAAAATCCATGGCCACATGTTTACAATTTCACATCAAAAAATTGCTAAAATTCCAGTTGAAATTTTTTCAAAGTCCCTTAAATATTTTCCAATTTTTGTCCCAATTCTTCCCATTCCCATTGAAACTTTTCAAATCCCTCTCAAAATTGTTGAAATTCTCTTGAAGCTTTTAAAATTCTCTCTAGAATTTTCAAAATCCATGGCCACATGTTTACAATTTCACGTCAAAAAATTGCTAAAATTCCAGTTGAAATTTTTTCAAAGTCCCTTAAAAATTTTCCAATTTTTGTCCCAATTCTTCCCATTCCCATTGAAACTTTTCAAATTCCTCTCAAAATTGTTGAAATTCTGTTGAAGCTTTTAAAATTCTCTCTAGAATTTTCAAAATCCATGGCCACATGTTTACAATTTCACGTCAAAAAATGGCTAAAATTCCAGTTGAAATTTTTTCAAAGTCCCTTAAAAATTTTCCAATTTTTGTCCCAATTCTTCCCATTCCCATTGAAACTTTTCAAATCCCTCTCAAAATTGTTGAAATTCTGTTGAAGCTTTTAAAATTCTCTCTAGAATTTTCAAAATCCATGGCCACATGTTTACAATTTCACGTCAAAAAATTGCTAAAATTCCAGTTGAAATTTTTTCAAAGTCCATTAAAAATTTTCCAATTTTTGTCCCAATTCTTCCCATTCCCATTGAAACTTTTCAAATCCCTCTCAAAATTGTTGAAATTCTCTTGAAGCTTTTAAAATTCTCTCTAGAATTTTCAAAATCCATGGCCACATGTTTACAATTTCACGTCAAAAAATGGCTAAAATTCAAGTTGAAATTTTTTCAAAGTCCCTTAAAAATTTTCCAATTTTTGTCCCAATTCTTCCCATTCCCATTGAAACTTTTCAAATCCCTCTCAAAATTGTTGAAATTCTCTTGAAGCTTTTAAAATTCTCTCTAGAATTTTCAAAATCCATGGCCACATGTTTACAATTTCACGTAAAAAAATTGCTAAAATTCCAGCTGAAATTTTTTCAAAGTCCCTTAAAAATTTTCCAATTTTTGTCCCAATTCTTCCCATTCCCATTGAAACTTTTCAAATCCCTCTCAAAATTGTTGAAATTCTCTTGAAGCTTTTAAAATTCTCTCTAGAATTTTCAAAATCCATGGGCACATGTTTACAATTTCACATAAAAAAATGGCTAAAATTCCAGTTGAAATTTTTTCAAAGTCCCTTAAAAATGTTCCAATTTTTGTCCCAATTCTTCCCATTCCCATTGAAACTTTTCAAATCCCTCTCAAAATTGTTGAAATTCTCTTGAAGCTTTTAAAATTCTCTCTAGAACTTTCAAAATCCACTTCAAAATGTTTACAATTTCACGTCAAAAAATTGCTAAAATTCCAGTTGAAATTTTTTCAAAGTCCCTTAAAAATTTTCCAATTTTTGTCCCAATTCTTCCCATTCCCATTGAAACTTTTCAAATCCCTCTCAAAATTGTTGAAATTCTCATGAAGCTTTTAAAATTCTCTCTAGAATTTTCAAAATCCATGTCCACATGTTTGCAATTTCACGTAAAAAAAATTGTAAAATTCCAGTTGAAATTTTTTCAAAGTCCCTTAAAAATTTTCCAATTTTTGTCCCAATTCTTCCCATTCCCATTGAAACTTTTCAAATTCCTCTCAAAATTGTTGAAATTCTGTTGAAGCTTTTAAAATTCTCTCTAGAATTTTCAAAATCCATGGCCACATGTTTACAATTTCACGTCAAAAAATGGCTAAAATTCCAGTTGAAATTTTTTCAAAGTCCCTTAAAAATTTTCCAATTTTTGTCCCAATTCTTCCCATTCCCATTGAACCTTTTCAAATTCCTCTCAAAATTGTTGAAATTCTCTTGAAGCTTTTAAAATTCTCTCTAGAATTTTCAAAATCCATGGCCACATGTTTACAATTTCACGTCAAAAAATTGCTAAAATTCCAGTTGAAATTTTTTCAAAGTCCCTTAAATATTTTCCAATTTTTGTCCCAATTCTTCCCATTCCCATTGAAACTTTTCAAATCCCTCTCAAAATTGTTGAAATTCTCTTGAAGCTTTTAAAATTCTCTCTAGAATTTTCAAAATCCATGGCCACATGTTTACAATTTCACGTCAAAAAATTGCTAAAATTCCAGCTGAAATTTTTTCAAAGTCCCTTAAAAATTTTCCAATTTTTGTCCCAATTCTTCCCATTCCCATTGAAACTTTGCAAATTCCTCTCAAAATTGTTGAAATTCTGTTGAAGCTTTTAAAATTCTCTCTAGAATTTTCAAAATCCATGGCCACATGTTTACAATTTCACGTAAAAAAATTGCTAAAATTCCAGTTGAAATTTTTTCAAAGTCCCTTAAAAATTTTCCAATTTTTGTCCCAATTCTTCCCATTCCCATTGAAACTTTTCAAATCCCTCTCAAAATTGTTGAAATTCTGTTGAAGCTTTTAAAATTCTCTCTAGAATTTTCAAAATCCATGGCCACATGTTTACAATTTCACGTCAAAAAATTGCTAAAATTCCAGTTGAAATTTTTTCAAAGTCCATTAAAAATTTTCCAATTTTTGTCCCAATTCTTCCCATTCCCATTGAAACTTTTCAAATCCCTCTCAAAATTGTTGAAATTCTCTTGAAGCTTTTAAAATTCTCTCTAGAATTTTCAAAATCCATGGCCACATGTTTACAATTTCACGTCAAAAAATGGCTAAAATTCCAGTTGAAATTTTTTCAAAGTCCCTTAAAAATTTTCCAATTTTTGTCCCAATTCTTCCCATTCCCATTGAAACTTTTCAAATCCCTCTCAAAATTGTTGAAATTCTCTTGAAGCTTTTAAAATTCTCTCTAGAATTTTCAAAATCCATGGCCACATGTTTACAATTTCACGTCAAAAAATTGCTAAAATTCCAGTTGAAATTTTTTCAAAGTCCCTTAAAAATTTTCCAATTTTTGTCCCAATTCTTCCCATTCCCATTGAAACTTTTCAAATTCCTCTCAAAATTGTTGAAATTCTGTTGAAGCTTTTAAAATTCTCTCTAGAATTTTCAAAATCCATGGCCACATGTTTACAATTTCACGTCAAAAAATGGCTAAAATTCCAGTTGAAATTTTTTCAAAGTCCCTTAAAAATTTTCCAATTTTTGTCCCAATTCTTCCCATTCCCATTGAAACTTTTCAAATCCCTCTCAAAATTGTTGAAATTCTGTTGAAGCTTTTAAAATTCTCTCTAGAATTTTCAAAATCCATGGCCACATGTTTACAATTTCACGTCAAAAAATTGCTAAAATTCCAGTTGAAATTTTTTCAAAGTCCATTAAAAATTTTCCAATTTTTGTCCCAATTCTTCCCATTCCCATTGAAACTTTTCAAATCCCTCTCAAAATTGTTGAAATTCTCTTGAAGCTTTTAAAATTCTCTCTAGAATTTTCAAAATCCATGGCCACATGTTTACAATTTCACGTCAAAAAATGGCTAAAATTCCAGTTGAAATTTTTTCAAAGTCCCTTAAAAATTTTCCAATTTTTGTCCCAATTCTTCCCATTCCCATTGAAACTTTTCAAATCCCTCTCAAAATTGTTGAAATTCTCTTGAAGCTTTTAAAATTCTCTCTAGAATTTTCAAAATCCATGTCCACATGTTTACAATTTCACGTCAAAAAAATTGCTAAAATTCCAGCTGAAATTTTTTCAAAGTCCCTTAAAAATTTTCCAATTTTTGTCCCAATTCTTCCCATTCCCATTGAAACTTTTCAAATCCCTCTCAAAATTGTTGAAATTCTCTTGAAGCTTTTAAAATTCTCTCTAGAATTTTCAAAATCCATGGGCACATGTTTACAATTTCACATAAAAAAATGGCTAAAATTCCAGTTGAAATTTTTTCAAAGTCCCTTAAAAATGTTCCAATTTTTGTCCCAATTCTTCCCATTCCCATTGAAACTTTTCAAATCCCTCTCAAAATTGTTGAAATTCTCTTGAAGCTTTTAAAATTCTCTCTAGAACTTTCAAAATCCACTTCAAAATGTTTACAATTTCACGTCAAAAAATTGCTAAAATTCCAGTTGAAATTTTTTCAAAGTCCCTTAAAAATTTTCCAATTTTTGTCCCAATTCTTCCCATTCCCATTGAAACTTTTCAAATCCCTCTCAAAATTGTTGAAATTCTCATGAAGCTTTTAAAATTCTCTCTAGAATTTTCAAAATCCATGTCCACATGTTTGCAATTTCACGTAAAAAAAATTGTAAAATTCCAGTTGAAATTTTTTCAAAGTCCCTTAAAAATTTTCCAATTTTTGTCCCAATTCTTCCCATTCCCATTGAAACTTTTCAAATTCCTCTCAAAATTGTTGAAATTCTGTTGAAGCTTTTAAAATTCTCTCTAGAATTTTCAAAATCCATGGCCACATGTTTACAATTTCACGTCAAAAAATGGCTAAAATTCCAGTTGAAATTTTTTCAAAGTCCCTTAAAAAATTTCCAATTTTTGTCCCAATTCTTCCCATTCCCATTGAACCTTTTCAAATTCCTCTCAAAATTGTTGAAATTCTCTTGAAGCTTTTAAAATTCTCTCTAGAATTTTCAAAATCCATGGCCACATGTTTACAATTTCACGTCAAAAAATTGCTAAAATTCCAGTTGAAATTTTTTCAAAGTCCCTTAAATATTTTCCAATTTTTGTCCCAATTCTTCCCATTCCCATTGAAACTTTTCAAATCCCTCTCAAAATTGTTGAAATTCTCTTGAAGCTTTTAAAATTCTCTCTAGAATTTTCAAAATCCATGGCCACATGTTTACAATTTCACGTCAAAAAATTGCTAAAATTCCAGTTGAAATTTTTTCAAAGTCCCTTAAAAATTTTCCAATTTTTGTCCCAATTCTTCCCATTCCCATTGAAACTTTTCAAATCCCTCTCAAAATTGTTGAAATTCTCTTGAAGCTTTTAAAATTCTCTCTAGAATTTTCAAAATCCATGGCCACATGTTTACAATTTCACGTCAAAAAATGGCTAAAATTCCAGTTGAAATTTTTTCAAAGTCCCTTAAAAATTTTCCAATTTTTGTCCCAATTCTTCCCATTCCCATTGAAACTTTTCAAATCCCTCTCAAAATTGTTGAAATTCTCTTGAAGCTTTTAAAATTCTCTCTAGAATTTTCAAAATCCATGGCCACATGTTTACAATTTCACGTAAAAAAATTGCTAAAATTCCAGCTGAAATTTTTTCAAAGTCCCTTAAAAATTTTCCAATTTTTGTCCCAATTCTTCCCATTCCCATTGAAACTTTTCAAATCCCTCTCAAAATTGTTGAAATTCTCTTGAAGCTTTTAAAATTCTCTCTAGAATTTTCAAAATCCATGGGCACATGTTTACAATTTCACATAAAAAAATGGCTAAAATTCCAGTTGAAATTTTTTCAAAGTCCCTTAAAAATGTTCCAATTTTTGTCCCAATTCTTCCCATTCCCATTGAAACTTTTCAAATCCCTCTCAAAATTGTTGAAATTCTCTTGAAGCTTTTAAAATTCTCTCTAGAACTTTCAAAATCCACTTCAAAATGTTTACAATTTCACGTCAAAAAATTGCTAAAATTCCAGTTGAAATTTTTTCAAAGTCCCTTAAAAATTTTCCAATTTTTGTCCCAATTCTTCCCATTCCCATTGAAACTTTTCAAATCCCTCTCAAAATTGTTGAAATTCTCATGAAGCTTTTAAAATTCTCTCTAGAATTTTCAAAATCCATGTCCACATGTTTGCAATTTCACGTAAAAAAAATTGTAAAATTCCAGTTGAAATTTTTTCAAAGTCCCTTAAAAATTTTCCAATTTTTGTCCCAATTCTTCCCATTCCCATTGAAACTTTTCAAATTCCTCTCAAAATTGTTGAAATTCTGTTGAAGCTTTTAAAATTCTCTCTAGAATTTTCAAAATCCATGGCCACATGTTTACAATTTCACGTCAAAAAATGGCTAAAATTCCAGTTGAAATTTTTTCAAAGTCCCTTAAAAAATTTCCAATTTTTGTCCCAATTCTTCCCATTCCCATTGAACCTTTTCAAATTCCTCTCAAAATTGTTGAAATTCTCTTGAAGCTTTTAAAATTCTCTCTAGAATTTTCAAAATCCATGGCCACATGTTTACAATTTCACGTCAAAAAATTGCTAAAATTCCAGTTGAAATTTTTTCAAAGTCCCTTAAATATTTTCCAATTTTTGTCCCAATTCTTCCCATTCCCATTGAAACTTTTCAAATCCCTCTCAAAATTGTTGAAATTCTCTTGAAGCTTTTAAAATTCTCTCTAGAATTTTCAAAATCCATGGCCACATGTTTACAATTTCACATAAAAAAATGGCTAAAATTCCAGTTGAAATTTTTTCAAAGTCCCTTAAAAATTTTCCAATTTTTGTCCCAATTCTTCCCATTCCCATTGAAACTTTTCAAATCCCTCTCAAAATTGTTGAAATTCTCTTGAAGCTTTTAAAATTCTCTCTAGAATTTTCAAAATCCATGGCCACATGTTTACAATTTCACGTCAAAAAATTGCTAAAATTCCAGTTGAAATTTTTTCAAAGTCCCTTAAAAGTTTTCCAATTTTTGTCCCAATTCTTCCCATTCCCATTGAAACTTTTCAAATCCCTCTCAAAATTGTTGAAATTCTGTTGAAGCTTTTAAAATTCTCTCTAGAATTTTCAAAATCCATGTCCACATGTTTACAATTTCACATTAAAAAATGGCTAAAATTCCAGTTGAAATTTTTTCAAAGTCCCTTAAAAATTTTCCAATTTTTGTCCCAATTCTTCCCATTCCCATTGAAACTTTTCAAATCCCTCTCAAAATTGTTGAAATCCTCTTGAAGCTTTTAAAATTCTCTCTAGAATTTTCAAAATCCATGTCCACATGTTTACAATTTCACGTAAAAAAATGGCTAAAATTCCAGTTGAAATTTTTTCAAAGTCCCTTAAAAATTTTCCAATTTTTGTCCCAATTCTTCCCATTCCCATTGAAACTTTTCAAATCCCTCTCAAAATTGTTGAAATTCTCTTGAAGCTTTTAAAATTCTCTCTAGAATTTTCAAAATCCATGTCCACATGTTTACAATTTCACGTCAAAAAATGGCTAAAATTCCAGTTGAAATTTTTTCAAAGTCCCTTAAAAATTTTCCAATTTTTGTCCCAATTCTTCCCATTCCCATTGAAACTTTTCAAATTCCTCTCAAAATTGTTGAAATTCTGTTGAAGCTTTTAAAATTCTCTCTAGAATTTTCAAAATCCATGGCCACATGTTTACAATTTCACGTCAAAAAATGGCTAAAATTCCAGTTGAAATTTTTTCAAAGTCCCTTAAAAATTTTCCAATTTTTGTCCCAATTCTTCCCATTCCCATTGAAACTTTTCAAATCCCTCTCAAAATTGTTGAAATTCTGTTGAAGCTTTTAAAATTCTCTCTAGAATTTTCAAAATCCATGTCCACATGTTTACAATTTCACGTCAAAAAATGGCTAAAATTCCAGTTGAAATTTTTTCAAAGTCCCTTAAAAATTTTCCAATTTTTGTCCCAATTCTTCCCATTCCCATTGAAACTTTTCAAATCCCTCTCAAAATTGTTGAAATTCTGTTGAAGCTTTTAAAATTCTCTCTAGAATTTTCAAAATCCATGTCCACATGTTTACAATTTCACGTCAAAAAATTGCTAAAATTCCAGTTGAAATTTTTTCAAAGTCCCTTAAAAATTTTCCAATTTTTGTCCCAATTCTTCCCATTCCCATTGAAACTTTTCAAATCCCTCTCAAAATTGTAGAAATTCTGTTAAAGCTTTTAAAATTCTCTCTAGAATTTTCAAAATCCATGTCCACATGTTTACAATTTCACGTCAAAAAATGGCTAAAATTCTAGTTTAATTTTTTCAAAGTCCCTTAAAAATTTTCCAATTTTTGTCCCAATTCTTCCCATTCCCATTGAAACTTTTCAAATCCCTCTCAAAATTGTTGAAATTCTGTTGAAGCTTTTAAAATTCTCTCTAGAATTTTCAAAATCCATGTCCACATGTTTACAATTTCACGTCAAAAAATTGCTAAAATTCCAGTTGAAATTTTTTCAAAGTCCCTTAAAAATTTTCCAATTTTTGTCCCAATTCTTCCCATTCCCATTGAAACTTTTCAAATTCCTCTCAAAATTGTTGAAATTCTGTTGAAGCTTTTAAAATTCTCTCTAGAATTTTCAAAATCCATGGCCACATGTTTACAATTTCACGTAAAAAAATGGCTAAAATTCCAGTTGAAATTTTTTCAAAGTCCCTTAAAAATTTTCCAATTTTTGTCCTAATTCTTCCCATTCCCATTGAAACTTTTCAAATTCCTCTCAAAATTGTTGAAATTCTGTTGAAGCTTTTAAAATTCTCTCTAGAATTTTCAAAATCCATGTCCACATGTTTACAATTTCACGTCAAAAAATGGCTAAAATTCCAGTTGAAATTTTTTCAAAGTCCCTTAAAAATTTTCCAATTTTTGTCCCAATTCTTCCCATTCCCATTGAAACTTTTCAAATCCCCCTCAGAATTGTAGAAATTCTGTTAAAGCTTTTAAAATTCTCTCTAGAATTTTCAAAATCCATGTCCACATGTTTACAATTTCACATCAAAAAATTGCTAAAATTCCAGTTGAAATTTTTTCAAAGTCCCTTAAAAATTTTCCAATTTTTGTCCCAATTCTTCCCATTCCCATTGAAACTTTTCAAATCCCTCTCAAAATTGTTGAAATTCTCTTGAAGCTTGTAAAATTCTCTCTAGAATTTTCAAAATCCATGTCCACATGTTTACAATTTCACGTCAAAAAATGGCTAAAATTCCAGTTGAAATTTTTTCAAAGTCCCTTAAAAATTTTCCAATTTTTGTCCCAATTCTTCCCATTCCCATTGAAACTTTTCAAATCCCTCTCAAAATTGTTGAAATTCTCTTGAAGCTTTTAAAATTCTCTCTAGAATTTTCAGAATCCATTGCCACGTGTTTACAATTTCACGTAAAAAAATGGCTAAAATTCCAGTTGAAATTTTTTCAAAGTCCCTTAAAAATTTTCCAATTTTTGTCCCAATTCTTCCCATTCCCATTGAAACTTTTCAAATCCCTCTCAAAATTGTTGAAATTCTGTTGAAGCTTTTAAAATTCTCTCTAGAATTTTCAAAATCCATGTCCACATGTTTACAATTTCACGTAAAAAAATGGCTAAAATTCCAGTTGAAATTTTTTCAAAGTCCCTTAAAAATTTTCCAATTTTTGTCCCAATTCTTCCCATTCCCATTGAAACTTTTCAAATCCCCCTCAGAATTGTAGAATTCTGTTAAAGCTTTTAAAATTCTCTCTAGAATTTTCAAAATCCATGTCCACATGTTTACAATTTCACATCAAAAAATTGCTAAAATTCCAGTTGAAATTTTTTCAAAAGTCCCTTAAAAATTTTCCAATTTTGTCCCAATTCTTCCCATTCCCATTGAAACTTTTCAAATCCCTCTCAAAATTGTTGAAATTCTCTTGAAGCTTTTAAAATTCTCTCTAGAATTTTCAAAATCCATGTCCACATGTTTACAATTTCACGTCAAAAATGGCTAAAATTCCAGTTGAAATTTTTTCAAAGTCCCTTAAAAATTTTCCAATTTTTGTCCCAATTCTTCCCATTCCCATTGAAACTTTTCAAATCCCTCTCAAAATTGTTGAAATTCTGTTGAAGCTTTTAAAATTCTCTCTAGAATTTTCAAAATCCATGGCCACATGTTTACAATTTCACGTAAAAAATGGCTAAAATTCCAGTTGAAATTTTTTCAAAGTCCCTTAAAAATTTTCCATTTTTGTCCCAATTCTTCCCATTCCCATTGAAACTTTTCAAATTCCTCTCAAAATTGTTGAAATTCCTGTTGAAGCTTTTAAAATTCTCTTCTAGAATTTTCAAAATCCATGTCCACATGTTTACAATTTCACGTCAAAAAATGGCTAAAATTCCAGTTGAAATTTTTTCAAAGTCCCTTAAAAATTTTCCAATTTTTGTCCCAATTCTTCCCATTCCCATTGAAACTTTTCAAATCCCCCTCAGAATTGTAGAAATTCTGTTAAAGCTTTTAAAATTCTCTCTAGAATTTTCAAAATCCATGTCCACATGTTTACAATTTCACATCAAAAAATTGCTAAAATTCCAGTTGAAATTTTTTCAAAGTCCCTTAAAAATTTTCCAATTTTTGTCCCAATTCTTCCCATTCCCATTGAAACTTTTCAAATCCCTCTCAAAATTGTTGAAATTCTCTTGAAGCTTTTAAAATTCTCTCTAGAATTTTCAAAATCCATGTCCACATGTTTACAATTTCACGTCAAAAAATGGCTAAAATTCCAGTTGAAATTTTTTCAAAGTCCCTTAAAAATTTTCCAATTTTTGTCCCAATTCTTCCCATTCCCATTGAAACTTTTCAAATCCCTCTCAAAATTGTTGAAATTCTCTTGAAGCTTTTAAAATTCTCTCTAGAATTTTCAAAATCCATGGCCACATGTTTACAATTTCACGTAAAAAAATGGCTAAAATTCCAGTTGAAATTTTTTCAAAGTCCCTTAAAAATTTTCCAATTTTTGTCCCAATTCTTCCCATTCCCATTGAAACTTTTCAAAATTCCTCTCAAAATTGTTGAAATTCTGTTGAAGCTTTTAAAATTCTCTCTAGAATTTTCAAAATCCATGTCCACATGTTTACAATTTCACGTCAAAAAATGGCTAAAATTCCAGTTGAAATTTTTTCAAAGTCCCTTAAAAATTTTCCAATTTTTGTCCCAATTCTTCCCATTCCCATTGAAACTTTTCAAATCCCCCTCAGAATTGTAGAAATTCTGTTAAAGCTTTTAAAATTCTCTCTAGAATTTTCAAAATCCATGTCCACATGTTTACAATTTCACATCAAAAAATTGCTAAAATTCCAGTTGAAATTTTTTCAAAGTCCCTTAAAAATTTTCCAATTTTTGTCCCAATTCTTCCATTCCCATTGAAACTTTTCAAATCCTCTCAAAAATTGTTGAAATTCTCTTGAAGCTTTTAAAATTCTCTCTAGAATTTTCAAAATCCATGTCCACATGTTTACAATTTCACGTCAAAAAATGGCTAAAATTCCAGTTGAAATTTTTTCAAAGTCCCTTAAAAATTTTCCAATTTTTGTCCCAATTCTTCCCATTCCCATTGAAACTTTTCAAATCCCTCTCAAAATTGTTGAAATTCTGTTGAAGCTTTTAAAATTCTCTCTAGAATTTTCAAAATCCATGGCCACATGTTTACAATTTCACGTCAAAAAATGGCTAAAATTCCAGT
This sequence comes from Streptopelia decaocto, assembly GCF_964273445.1. Taxonomy (NCBI): domain Eukaryota; kingdom Metazoa; phylum Chordata; class Aves; order Columbiformes; family Columbidae; genus Streptopelia; species Streptopelia decaocto. The sequence continues at coordinate 40,983 of NW_028116487.1, read as the reverse complement.
TGAAATTTTTTCAAAGTCCCTTAAAAATTTTCCAATTTTTGTCCCAATTCTTCCCATTCCCATTGAAACTTTTCAAATCCCTCTCAAAATTGTTGAAATTCTCTTGAAGCTTTTAAAATTCTCTCTAGAATTTTCAAAATCCATGTCCACATGTTTACAATTTCACGTCAAAAAATGGCTAAAATTCAAGTTGAAATTTTTTCAAAGTCCCTTAAAAATTTTCCAATTTTTGTCCCAATTCTTCCCATTCCCATTGAAACTTTTCAAATCCCTCTCAAAATTGTTGAAATTCTCTTGAAGCTTTTAAAATTCTCTCTAGAACTTTCAAAATCCACTTCAACATGTTTACAATTTCACGTCAAAAAATGGCTAAAATTCCAGTTGAAATTTTTTCAAAGTCCCTTAAAAATTTTCCAATTTTTGTCCCAATTCTTCCCATTCCCATTGAAACTTTTCAAATTCCTCTCAAAATTGTTGAAATTCTCTTGAAGCTTTTAAAATTCTCTCTAGAATTTTCAAAATCCATGGCCACATGTTTACAATTTCACGTCAAAAAATGGCTAAAATTCCAGTTGAAATTTTTTCAAAGTCCCTTAAAAATTTTCCAATTTTTGTCCCAATTCTTCCCATTCCCATTGAAACTTTTCAAATCCCTCTCAAAATTGTTGAAATTCTGTTGAAGCTTTTAAAATTCTCTCTAGAATTTTCAAAATCCATGGCCACATGTTTACAATTTCACGTCAAAAAATTGCTAAAATTCCAGTTGAAATTTTTTCAAAGTCCCTTAAAAATTTTCCAATTTTTGTCCCAATTCTTCCCATTCCCATTGAAACTTTTCAAATCCCTCTCAAAATTGTTGAAATTCTCTTGAAGCTTTTAAAATTCTCTCTAGAATTTTCAAAATCCATGTCCACATGTTTACAATTTCACGTAAAAAAACTGGTAAAATTCCAGTTGAAATTTTTTCAAAGTCCCTTAAAAATTTTCCAATTTTTGTCCCAATTCTTCCCATTCCCATTGAAACTTTTCAAATTCCTCTCAAAATTGTTGAAATTCTGTTGAAGCTTTTAAAATTCTCTCTAGAATTTTCAAAATCCATGGCCACATGTTTACAATTTCACGTCAAAAAATGGCTAAAATTCCAGTTGAAATTTTTTCAAAGTCCCTTAAAAATTTTCCAATTTTTGTCCCAATTCTTCCCATTCCCATTGAAACTTTTCAAATTCCTCTCAAAATTGTTGAAATTCTGTTGAAGCTTTTAAAATTCTCTCTAGAATTTTCAAAATCCATGGCCACATGTTTACAATTTCACGTCAAAAAATGGCTAAAATTCCAGTTGAAATTTTTTCAAAGTCCCTTAAAAATTTTCCAATTTTTGTCCCAATTCTTCCCATTCCCATTGAAACTTTTCAAATCCCTCTCAAAATTGTTGAAATTCTCTTGAAGCTTTTAAAATTCTCTCTAGAATTTTCAAAATCCATGTCCACATGTTTACAATTTCACGTCAAAAAATGGCTAAAATTCCAGTTGAAATTTTTTCAAAGTCCCTTAAAAATTTTCCAATTTTTGTCCCAATTCTTCCCATTCCCATTGAAACTTTTCAAATCCCTCTCAAAATTGTTGAAATTCTCTTGAAGCTTTTAAAATTCTCTCTAGAATTTTCAAAATCCATGGCCACATGTTTACAATTTCACGTCAAAAAATGGCTAAAATTCCAGCTGAAATGTTTTCAAAGTCCCTTAAAAATTTTCCAATTTTTGTCCCAATTCTTCCCATTCCCATTGAAACTTTTCAAATCCCTCTCAAAATTGTTGAAATTCTCTTGAAGCTTTTAAAATTCTCTCTAGAATTTTCAAAATCCATGTCCACATGTTTACAATTTCACGTCAAAAAATGGCTAAAATTCCAGTTGAAATTTTTTCAAAGTCCCTTAAAAATTTTCCAATTTTTGTCCCAATTCTTCCCATTCCCATTGAAACTTTTCAAATCCCCCTCAGAATTGTAGAAATTCTGTTAAAGCTTTTAAAATTCTCTCTAGAATTTTCAAAATCCATGTCCACATGTTTACAATTTCACGTCAAAAAATTGCTAAAATTCCAGTTGAAATTTTTTCAAAGTCCCTTAAAAATTTTCCAATTTTTGTCCCAATTCTTCCCATTCCCATTGAAACTTTTCAAATCCCTCTCAAAATTGTTGAAATTCTCTTGAAGCTTTTAAAATTCTCTCTAGAATTTTCAAAATCCATGTCCACATGTTTACAATTTCACGTCAAAAAATGGCTAAAATTCCAGTTGAAATTTTTTCAAAGTCCCTTAAAAATTTTCCAATTTTTGTCCCAATTCTTCCCATTCCCATTGAAACTTTTCAAATTCCTCTCAAAATTGTTGAAATTCTGTTGAAGCTTTTAAAATTCTCTCTAGAATTTTCAAAATCCATGGCCACATGTTTACAATTTCACGTCAAAAAATGGCTAAAATTCCAGTTGAAATTTTTTCAAAGTCCCTTAAAAATTTTCCAATTTTTGTCCCAATTCTTCCCATTCCCATTGAAACTTTTCAAATCCCTCTCAAAATTGTTGAAATTCTCTTGAAGCTTTTAAAATTCTCTCTAGAATTTTCAAAATCCATGTCCACATGTTTACAATTTCACGTCAAAAAATGGCTAAAATTCCAGTTGAAATTTTTTCAAAGTCCCTTAAAAATTTTCCAATTTTTGTCCCAATTCTTCCCATTCCCATTGAAACTTTTCAAATCCCTCTCAAAATTGTTGAAATTCTGTTGAAGCTTTTAAAATTCTCTCTAGAATTTTCAAAATCCATGTCCACATGTTTACAATTTCACATAAAAAAATGGCTAAAATTCCAGTTGAAATTTTTTCAAAGTCCCTTAAAAATTTTCCAATTTTTGTCCCAATTCTTCCCATTCCCATTGAAACTTTTCAAATCCCTCTCAAAATTGTTGAAATTCTGTTGAAGCTTTTAAAATTCTCTCTAGAATTTTCAAAATCCATGTCCACATGTTTACAATTTCACGTCAAAAAATTGTAAAATTCCAGTTGAAATTTTTTCAAAGTCCCTTAAAAATTTTCCAATTTTTGTCCCAATTCTTCCCATTCCCATTGAAACTTTTCAAATCCCTCTCAAAATTGTTGAAATTCTGTTGAAGCTTTTAAAATTCTCTCTAGAATTTTCAAAATCCATGTCCACATGTTTACAATTTCACGTCAAAAAATGGCTAAAATTCCAGTTGAAATTTTTTCAAAGTCCCTTAAAAATTTTCCAATTTTTGTCCCAATTCTTCCCATTCCCATTGAAACTTTTCAAATTCCTCTCAAAATTGTTGAAATTCTGTTGAAGCTTTTAAAATTCTCTCTAGAATTTTCAAAATCCATGGCCACATGTTTACAATTTCACGTCAAAAAATAGCTAAAATTCCAGTTGAAATTTTTTCAAAGTCCCTTAAATATTTTCCAATTTTTGTCCCAATTCTTCCCATTCCCCTTGAAACTTTTCAAATTCCTCTCAAAATTGTTGAAATTCTGTTGAAGCTTTTAAAATTCTCTCTAGAATTTTCAAAATCCATGTCCACATGTTTACAATTTCACGTCAAAAAATGGCTAAAATTCCAGTTGAAATTTTTTCAAAGTCCCTTAAAAATTTTCCAATTTTTGTCCCAATTCTTCCCATTCCCATTGAAACTTTTCAAATCCCTCTCAAAATTGTTGAAATTCTCTTGAAGCTTTTAAAATTCTCTCTAGAATTTTCAAAATCCATGTCCACATGTTTACAATTTCACGTCAAAAAATGGCTAAAATTCCAGTTGAAATTTTTTCAAAGTCCCTTAAAAATTTTCCAATTTTTGTCCCAATTCTTCCCATTCCCATTGAAACTTTTCAAATCCCTCTCAAAATTGTTGAAATTCTCTTGAAGCTTTTAAAATTCTCTCTAGAATTTTCAAAATCCATGGCCACATGTTTACAATTTCACATAAAAAAATTGCTAAAATTCCAGTTGAAATTTTTTCAAAGTCCCTTAAAAATTTTCCAATTTTTGTCCCAATTCTTCCCATTCCCATTGAAACTTTTCAAATTCCTCTCAAAATTGTTGAAATTCTGTTGAAGCTTTTAAAATTCTCTCTAGAATTTTCAAAATCCATGTCCACATGTTTACAATTTCATGTCAAAAAATTGCTAAAATTCCAGTTGAAATTTTTTCAAAGTCCCTTAAAAATTTTCCAATTTTTGTCCCAATTCTTCCCATTCCCATTGAAACTTTTCAAATCCCTCTCAAAATTGTTGAAATTCTCTTGAAGCTTTTAAAATTCTCTCTAGAATTTTCAAAATCCATGTCCACATGTTTACAATTTCACGTAAAAAAACTGGTAAAATTCCAGTTGAAATTTTTTCAAAGTCCCTTAAAAATTTTTCAATTTTTGTCCCAATTCTTCCCATTCCCATTGAAACTTTTCAAATTCCTCTCAAAATTGTTGAAATTCTGTTGAAGCTTTTAAAATTCTCTCTAAAATTTTCAAAATCCATGTCCACATGTTTACAATTTCACGTCCAAAAATGGCTAAAATTCCAGTTGAAATTTTTTCAAAGTCCCTTAAAAATTTTCCAATTTTTGTCCCAATTCTTCCCATTCCCATTGAAACTTTTCAAATTCCTCTCAAAATTGTTGAAATTCTGTTGAAGCTTTTAAAATTCTCTCTAGAATTTTCAAAATCCATGGCCACATGTTTACAATTTCACGTCAAAAAATGGCTAAAATTCCAGTTGAAATTTTTTCAAAGTCCCTTAAAAATTTTCCAATTTTTGTCCCAATTCTTCCCATTCCCATTGAAACTTTTCAAATTCCTCTCAAAATTGTTGAAATTCTGTTGAAGCTTTTAAAATTCTCTCTAGAATTTTCAAAATCCATGTCCACATGTTTACAATTTCACGTCAAAAAATGGCTAAAATTCCAGTTGAAATTTTTTCAAAGTCCCTTAAAAATTTTCCAATTTTTGTCCCAATTCTTCCCATTCCCATTGAAACTTTTCAAATCCCTCTCAAAATTGTTGAAATTCTCTTGAAGCTTTTAAAATTCTCTCTAGAATTTTCAAAATCCATGGCCACATGTTTACAATTTCACGTCAAAAAATGGCTAAAATTCCAGCTGAAATTTTTTCAAAGTCCCTTAAAAATTTTCCAATTTTTGTCCCAATTCTTCCCATTCCCATTGAAACTTTTCAAATCCCTCTCAAAATTGTTGAAATTCTCTTGAAGCTTTTAAAATTCTCTCTAGAATTTTCAAAATCCATGGCCACATGTTTACAATTTCACGTAAAAAAATTGCTAAAATTCCAGCTGAAATTTTTTCAAAGTCCCTTAAAAATTTTCCAATTTTTGTCCCAATTCTTCCCATTCCCATTGAAACTTTTCAAATTCCTCTCAAAATTGTTGAAATTCTGTTGAAGCTTTTAAAATTCTCTCTAGAATTTTCAAAATCCATGTCCACATGTTTACAATTTCACGTCAAAAAATGGCTAAAATTCCAGTTGAAATTTTTTCAAAGTCCCTTAAAAATTTTCCAATTTTTGTCCCAATTCTTCCCATTCCCATTGAAACTTTTCAAATCCCTCTCAAAATTGTTGAAATTCTCTTGAAGCTTTTAAAATTCTCTCTAGAATTTTCAAAATCCATGGCCACATGTTTACAATTTCACATAAAAAAATTGCTAAAATTCCAGTTGAAATTTTTTCAAAGTCCCTTAAAAATTTTCCAATTTTTGTCCCAATTCTTCCCATTCCCATTGAAACTTTTCAAATTCCTCTCAAAATTGTTGAAATTCTGTTGAAGCTTTTAAAATTCTCTCTAGAATTTTCAAAATCCATGTCCACATGTTTACAATTTCACGTCAAAAAATGGCTAAAATTCCAGTTGAAATGTTTTCAAAGTCCCTTAAAAATTTTCCAATTTTTGTCCCAATTCTTCCCATTCCCATTGAAACTTTTCAAATCCCTCTCAAAATTGTTGAAATTCTCTTGAAGCTTTTAAAATTGTCTCTAGAATTTTCAAAATCCATGTCCACATGTTTACAATTTCACGTCAAAAAATGGCTAAAATTCAAGTTGAAATTTTTTCAAAGTCCCTTAAAAATTTTCCAATTTTTGTCCCAATTCTTCCCATTCCCATTGAAACTTTTCAAATCCCTCTCAAAATTGTTGAAATTCTCTTGAAGCTTTTAAAATTCTCTCTAGAATTTTCAAAATCCATGTCCACATGTTTACAATTTCACGTAAAAAAACTGGTAAAATTCCAGTTGAAATTTTTTCAAAGTCCCTTAAAAATTTTCCAATTTTTGTCCCAATTCTTCCCATTCCCATTGAAACTTTTCAAATTCCTCTCAAAATTGTTGAAAATCTGTTGAAGCTTTTAAAATTCTCTCTAGAATTTTCAAAATCCATGTCCACATGTTTACAATTTCACGTCAAAAAATGGCTAAAATTCCAGTTGAAATTTTTTCAAAGTCCCTTAAAAATTTTCCAATTTTTGTCCCAATTCTTCCCATTCCCATTGAAACTTTTCAAATTCCTCTCAAAATTGTTGAAATTCTGTTGAAGCTTTTAAAATTCTCTCTAGAATTTTCAAAATCCATGGCCACATGTTTACAATTTCACGTCAAAAAATGGCTAAAATTCCAGTTGAAATTTTTTCAAAGTCCCTTAAAAATTTTCCAATTTTTGTCCCAATTCTTCCCATTCCCATTGAAACTTTTCAAATCCCTCTCAAAATTGTTGAAATTCTCTTGAAGCTTTTAAAATTCTCTCTAGAATTTTCAAAATCCATGGCCACATGTTTACAATTTCACGTCAAAAAATTGCTAAAATTCCAGCTGAAATTTTTTCAAAGTCCCTTAAAAATTTTCCAATTTTTGTCCCAATTCTTCCCATTCCCATTGAAACTTTTCAAATCCCTCTCAAAATTGTTGAAATTCTCTTGAAGCTTTTAAAATTCTCTCTAGAATTTTCAAAATCCATGTCCACATGTTTACAATTTCACATAAAAAAATGGCTAAAATTCCAGTTGAAATTTTTTCAAAGTCCCTTAAAAATTTTCCAATTTTTGTCCCAATTCTTCCCATTCCCATTGAAACTTTTCAAATTCCTCTCAAAATTGTTGAAATTCTGTTGAAGCTTTTAAAATTCTCTCTAGAATTTTCAAAATCCATGGCCACATGTTTACAATTTCACGTCAAAAAATGGCTAAAATTCCAGTTGAAATTTTTTCAAAGTCCCTTAAAAATTTTCCAATTTTTGTCCCAATTCTTCCCATTCCCATTGAAACTTTTCAAATCCCTCTCAAAATTGTTGAAATTCTCTTGAAGCTTTTAAAATTCTCTCTAGAATTTTCAAAATCCATGTCCACATGTTTACAATTTCACGTCAAAAAATGGCTAAAATTCCAGTTGAAATTTTTTCAAAGTCCCTTAAAAATTTTCCAATTTTTGTCCCAATTCTTCCCATTCCCATTGAAACTTTTCAAATTCCTCTCAAAATTGTTGAAATTCTGTTGAAGCTTTTAAAATTCTCTCTAGAATTTTCAAAATCCATGTCCACATGTTTACAATTTCACGTAAAAAAATTGCTAAAATTCCAGTTGAAATTTTTTCAAAGTCCCTTAAAAATTTTCCAATTTTTGTCCCAATTCTTCCCATTCCCATTGAAACTTTTCAAATCCCTCTCAAAATTGTTGAAATTCTCTTGAAGCTTTTAAAATTCTCTCTAGAATTTTCAAAATCCATGTCCACATGTTTACAATTTCACGTAAAAAAATTGCTAAAATTCCAGCTGAAATTTTTTCAAAGTCCCTTAAAAATTTTCCAATTTTTGTCCCAATTCTTCCCATTCCCATTGAAACTTTTCAAATCCCTCTCAAAATTGTTGAAATTCTCTTGAAGCTTTTAAAATTCTCTCTAGAATTTTCAAAATCCATGTCCACATGTTTACAATTTCACGTCAAAAAATGGCTAAAATTCCAGTTGAAATTTTTTCAAAGTCCCTTAAAAATTTTCCAATTTTTGTCCCAATTCTTCCCATTCCCATTGAAACTTTTCAAATTCCTCTCAAAATTGTTGAAATTCTGTTGAAGCTTTTAAAATTCTCTCTAGAATTTTCAAAATCCATGGCCACATGTTTACAATTTCACGTCAAAAAATGGCTAAAATTCCAGTTGAAATTTTTTCAAAGTCCCTTAAAAATTTTCCAATTTTTGTCCCAATTCTTCCCATTCCCATTGAAACTTTTCAAATTCCTCTCAAAATTGTTGAAATTCTGTTGAAGCTTTTAAAATTCTCTCTAGAATTTTCAAAATCCATGGCCACATGTTTACAATTTCACGTCAAAAAATGGCTAAAATTCCAGTTGAAATTTTTTCAAAGTCCCTTAAAAATTTTCCAATTTTTGTCCCAATTCTTCCCATTCCCATTGAAACTTTTCAAATCCCTCTCAAAATTGTTGAAATTCTGTTGAAGCTTTTAAAATTCTCTCTAGAATTTTCAAAATCCATGTCCACATGTTTACAATTTCACGTCAAAAAATTGCTAAAATTCCAGTTGAAATTTTTTCAAAGTCCCTTCAAAATTTTCCAATTTTTGTCCCAATTCTTCCCATTCCCATTGAAACTTTTCAAATCCCTCTCAAAATTGTAGAAATTCTGTTAAAGCTTTTAAAATTCTCTCTAGAATTTTCAAAATCCATGTCCACATGTTTACAATTTCACGTCAAAAAATGGCTAAAATTCTAGTTTAATTTTTTCAAAGTCCCTTAAAAATTTTCCAATTTTTGTCCCAATTCTTCCCATTCCCATTGAAACTTTTCAAATTCCTCTCAAAATTGTTGAAATTCTGTTGAAGCTTTTAAAATTCTCTCTAGAATTTTCAAAATCCATGGCCACATGTTTACAATTTCACGTCAAAAAATGGCTAAAATTCCAGTTGAAATTTTTTCAAAGTCCCTTAAAAATTTTCCAATTTTTGTCCCAATTCTTCCCATTCCCATTGAAACTTTTCAAATTCCTCTCAAAATTGTTGAAATTCTGTTGAAGCTTTTAAAATTCTCTCTAGAATTTTCAAAATCCATGGCCACATGTTTACAATTTCACGTCAAAAAATGGCTAAAATTCCAGCTGAAATTTTTTCAAAGTCCCTTAAAAATTTTCCAATTTTTGTCCCAATTCTTCCCATTCCCATTGAAACTTTTCAAATTCCTCTCAAAATTGTTGAAATTCTGTTGAAGCTTTTAAAATTCTCTCTAGAATTTTCAAAATCCATGTCCACATGTTTACAATTTCACGTCAAAAAATGGCTAAAATTCCAGTTGAAATTTTTTCAAAGTCCCTTAAAAATTTTCCCATTTTTGTCCCAATTCTTCCCATTCCCATTGAAACTTTTCAAATCCCTCTCAAAATTGTTGAAATTCTCTTGAAGCTTTTAAAATTCTCTCTAGAATTTTCAAAATCCATGGCCACATGTTTACAATTTCACATAAAAAAATTGCTAAAATTCCAGTTGAAATTTTTTCAAAGTCCCTTAAAAATTTTCCAATTTTTGTCCCAATTCTTCCCATTCCCATTGAAACTTTTCAAATTCCTCTCAAAATTGTTGAAATTCTGTTGAAGCTTTTAAAATTCTCTCTAGAATTTTCAAAATCCATGTCCACATGTTTACAATTTCACGTCAAAAAATGGCTAAAATTCCAGTTGAAATTTTTTCAAAGTCCCTTAAAAATTTTCCAATTTTTGTCCCAATTCTTCCCATTCCCATTGAAACTTTTCAAATCCCTCTCAAAATTGTTGAAATTCTCTTGAAGCTTTTAAAATTCTCTCTAGAATTTTCAAAATCCATGGCCACATGTTTACAATTTCACGTAAAAAAATTGCTAAAATTCCAGCTGAAATTTTTTCAAAGTCCCTTAAAAATTTTCCAATTTTTGTCGCAATTCTTCCCATTCCCATTGAAACTTTTCAAATCCCTCTCAAAATTGTTGAAATTCTCTTGAAGCTTTTAAAATTCTCTCTAGAATTTTCAAAATCCATGTCCACATGTTTACAATTTCACATAAAAAAATGGCTAAAATTCCAGTTGAAATTTTTTCAAAGTCCCTTAAAAATTTTCCAATTTTTGTCCCAATTCTTCCCATTCCCATTGAAACTTTTCAAATTCCTCTCAAAATTGTTGAAATTCTGTTGAAGCTTTTAAAATTCTCTCTAGAATTTTCAAAATCCATGTCCACATGTTTACAATTTCACGTCAAAAAATGGCTAAAATTCCAGTTGAAATTTTTTCAAAGTCCCTTAAAAATTTTCCAATTTTTGTCCCAATTCTTCCCATTCCCATTGAAACTTTTCAAATCCCTCTCAAAATTGTTGAAATTCTCTTGAAGCTTTTAAAATTCTCTCTAGAATTTTCAAAATCCATGGCCACATGTTTACAATTTCACGTCAAAAAATGGCTAAAATTCCAGTTGAAATTTTTTCAAAGTCCCTTAAAAATTTTCCAATTTTTGTCCCAATTCTTCCCATTCCCATTGAAACTTTTCAAATCCCTCTCAAAATTGTTGAAATTCTGTTGAAGCTTTTAAAATTCTCTCTAGAATTTTCAAAATCCATGTCCACATGTTTACAATTTCACATAAAAAAATGGCTAAAATTCCAGTTGAAATTTTTTCAAAGTCCCTTAAAAATTTTCCAATTTTTGTCCCAATTCTTCCCATTCCCATTGAAACTTTTCAAATTCCTCTCAAAATTGTTGAAATTCTCTTGAAGCTTTTAAAATTCTCTCTAGAATTTTCAAAATCCATGGCCACATGTTTACAATTTCACGTCAAAAAATGGCTAAAATTCCAGTTGAAATTTTTTCAAAGTCCCTTAAAAATTTTCCAATTTTTGTCCCAATTCTTCCCATTCCCATTGAAACTTTTCAAATTCCTCTCAAAATTGTTGAAATTCTGTTGAAGCTTTTAAAATTCTCTCTAGAATTTTCAAAATCCATGGCCACATGTTTACAATTTCACGTCAAAAAATGGCTAAAATTCCAGCTGAAATTTTTTCAAAGTCCCTTCAAAATTTTCCAATTTTTGTCCCAATTCTTCCCATTCCCATTGAAACTTTTCAAATTCCTCTCAAAAATGTTGAAATTCTGTTGAAGCTTTTAAAATTCTCTCTAGAATTTTCAAAATCCATGTCCACATGTTTACAATTTCACGTCAAAAAATGGCTAAAATTCCAGTTGAAATTTTTTCAAAGTCCCTTAAAAATTTTCCCATTTTTGTCCCAATTCTTCCCATTCCCATTGAAACTTTTCAAATCCCTCTCAAAATTGTTGAAATTCTCTTGAAGCTTTTAAAATTCTCTCTAGAATTTTCAAAATCCATGGCCACATGTTTACAATTTCACGTCAAAAAATGGCTAAAATTCCAGGTAAATTTTTTCAAAGTCCCTTAAAAATTTTCCAATTTTTGTCCCAATTCTTCCCATTCCCATTGAAACTTTTCAAATCCCTCTCAAAATTGTTGAAATTCTCTTGAAGCTTTTAAAATTCTCTCTAGAATTTTCAAAATCCATGGCCACATGTTTACAATTTCACGTAAAAAAATTGCTAAAATTCCAGCTGAAATTTTTTCAAAGTCCCTTAAAAATTTTCCAATTTTTGTCCCAATTCTTCCCATTCCCATTGAAACTTTTCAAATCCCTCTCAAAATTGTTGAAATTCTCTTGAAGCTTTTAAAATTCTCTCTAGAATTTTCAAAATCCATGTCCACATGTTTACAATTTCACATAAAAAAATGGCTAAAATTCCAGTTGAAATTTTTTCAAAGTCCCTTAAAAATTTTCCAATTTTTGTCCCAATTCTTCCCATTCCCATTGAAACTTTTCAAATTCCTCTCAAAATTGTTGAAATTCTGTTGAAGCTTTTAAAATTCTCTCTAGAATTTTCAAAATCCATGTCCACATGTTTACAATTTCACGTCAAAAAATGGCTAAAATTCCAGTTGAAATTTTTTCAAAGTCCCTTAAAAATTTTCCAATTTTTGTCCCAATTCTTCCCATTCCCATTGAAACTTTTCAAATCCCTCTCAAAATTGTTGAAATTCTCTTGAAGCTTTTAAAATTCTCTCTAGAATTTTCAAAATCCATGGCCACATGTTTACAATTTCACGTCAAAAAATGGCTAAAATTCCAGTTGAAATTTTTTCAAAGTCCCTTAAAAATTTTCCAATTTTTGTCCCAATTCTTCCCATTCCCATTGAAACTTTTCAAATCCCTCTCAAAATTGTTGAAATTCTGTTGAAGCTTTTAAAATTCTCTCTAGAATTTTCAAAATCCATGTCCACATGTTTACAATTTCACATAAAAAAATGGCTAAAATTCCAGTTGAAATTTTTTCAAAGTCCCTTAAAAATTTTCCAATTTTTGTCCCAATTCTTCCCATTCCCATTGAAACTTTTCAAATTCCTCTCAAAATTGTTGAAATTCTCTTGAAGCTTTTAAAATTCTCTCTAGAATTTTCAAAATCCATGGCCACATGTTTACAATTTCACGTCAAAAAATGGCTAAAATTCCAGTTGAAATTTTTTCAAAGTCCCTTAAAAATTTTCCAATTTTTGTCCCAATTCTTCCCATTCCCATTGAAACTTTTCAAATTCCTCTCAAAATTGTTGAAATTCTGTTGAAGCTTTTAAAATTCTCTCTAGAATTTTCAAAATCCATGGCCACATGTTTACAATTTCACGTCAAAAAATGGCTAAAATTCCAGCTGAAATTTTTTCAAAGTCCCTTCAAAATTTTCCAATTTTTGTCCCAATTCTTCCCATTCCCATTGAAACTTTTCAAATTCCTCTCAAAAATGTTGAAATTCTGTTGAAGCTTTTAAAATTCTCTCTAGAATTTTCAAAATCCATGTCCACATGTTTACAATTTCACGTCAAAAAATGGCTAAAATTCCAGTTGAAATTTTTTCAAAGTCCCTTAAAAATTTTCCCATTTTTGTCCCAATTCTTCCCATTCCCATTGAAACTTTTCAAATCCCTCTCAAAATTGTTGAAATTCTCTTGAAGCTTTTAAAATTCTCTCTAGAATTTTCAAAATCCATGGCCACATGTTTACAATTTCACGTCAAAAAATGGCTAAAATTCCAGGTAAATTTTTTCAAAGTCCCTTAAAAATTTTCCAATTTTTGTCCCAATTCTTCCCATTCCCATTGAAACTTTTCAAATCCCTCTCAAAATTGTTGAAATTCTCTTGAAGCTTTTAAAATTCTCTCTAGAATTTTCAAAATCCATGGCCACATGTTTACAATTTCACGTAAAAAAATTGCTAAAATTCCAGCTGAAATTTTTTCAAAGTCCCTTAAAAATTTTCCAATTTTTGTCCCAATTCTTCCCATTCCCATTGAAACTTTTCAAATCCCTCTCAAAATTGTTGAAATTCTCTTGAAGCTTTTAAAATTCTCTCTAGAATTTTCAAAATCCATGTCCACATGTTTACAATTTCACATAAAAAAATGGCTAAAATTCCAGTTGAAATTTTTTCAAAGTCCCTTAAAAATTTTCCAATTTTTGTCCCAATTCTTCCCATTCCCATTGAAACTTTTCAAATTCCTCTCAAAATTGTTGAAATTCTGTTGAAGCTTTTAAAATTCTCTCTAGAATTTTCAAAATCCATGTCCACATGTTTACAATTTCACGTCAAAAAATGGCTAAAATTCCAGTTGAAATTTTTTCAAAGTCCCTTAAAAATTTTCCAATTTTTGTCCCAATTCTTCCCATTCCCATTGAAACTTTTCAAATCCCTCTCAAAATTGTTGAAATTCTGTTGAAGCTTTTAAAATTCTCTCTAGAATTTTCAAAATCCATGTCCACATGTTTACAATTTCACGTCAAAAAATGGCTAAAATTCCAGTTGAAATTTTTTCAAAGTCCCTTAAAAATTTTCCAATTTTTGTCCCAATTCTTCCCATTCCCATAGAAACTTTTCAAATCCCTCTCAAAATTGTTGAAATTCTCTTGAAGCTTTTAAAATTCTCTCTAGAATTTTCAAAATCCATGTCCACATGTTTACAATTTCACGTCAAAAAATGGCTAAAATTCCAGTTGAAATTTTTTCAAAGTCCCTTAAAAATTTTCCAATTTTTGTCCCAATTCTTCCCATTCCCATTGAAACTTTTCAAATCCCTCTCAAAATTGTAGAAATTCTGTTAAAGCTTTTAAAATTCTCTCTAGAATTTTCAAAATCCATGGCCACATGTTTACAATTTCACGTAAAAAAATGGCTAAAATTCCAGCTGAAATTTTTTCAAAGTCCCTTCAAAATTTTCCAATTTTTGTCCCAATTCTTCCCATTCCCATTGAAACTTTTCAAATCCCTCTCAAAATTGTTGAAATTCTCTTGAAGCTTTTAAAATTCTCTCTAGAATTTTCAAAATCCATGGCCACATGTTTACAATTTCACATAAAAAAATGGCTAAAATTCCAGTTGAAATTTTTTCAAAGTCCCTTAAAAATTTTCCAATTTTTGTCCCAATTCTTCCCATTCCCATTGAAACTTTTCAAATCCCTCTCAAAATTGTTGAAATTCTCTTGAAGCTTTTAAAATTGTCTCTAGAATTTTCAAAATCCATGGCCACATGTTTACATTTTCACGTCAAAAAATGGCTAAAATTCCAGTTGAAATTTTTTCAAAGTCCCTTAAAAATTTTCCAATTTTTGTCCCAATTCTTCCCATTCCCATTGAAACTTTTCAAATCCCTCTCAAAATTGTTGAAATTCTCTTGAAGCTTTTAAAATTGTCTCTAGAATTTTCAAAATCCATGTCCACATGTTTACAATTTCACGTCAAAAAATGGCTAAAATTCCAGTTGAAATGTTTTCAAAGTCCCTTAAAAATTTTCCAATTTTTGTCCCAATTCTTCCCATTCCCATTGAAACTTTTCAAATCCCTCTCAAAATTGTTGAAATTCTCTTGAAGCTTTTAAAATTCTCTCTAGAATTTTCAAAATCCATGTCCACATGTTTACAATTTCACATAAAAAAATGGTAAAATTCCAGTTGAAATTTTTTCAAAGTCCCTTAAAAATTTTCCAATTTTTGTCCCAATTCTTCCCATTCCCATTGAAACTTTTCAAATTCCTCTCAAAATTGTTGAAATTCTGTTGAAGCTTTTAAAATTCTCTCTAGAATTTTCAAAATCCATGTCCACATGTTTACAATTTCACGTCAAAAAATGGCTAAAATTCCAGTTGAAATTTTTTCAAAGTCCCTTAAAAATTTTCCAATTTTTGTCCCAATTCTTCCCATTCCCATTGAAACTTTTCAAATCCCTCTCAAAATTGTTGAAATTCTCTTGAAGCTTTTAAAATTGTCTCTAGAATTTTCAAAATCCATGTCCACATGTTTACAATTTCACGTCAAAAAATGGCTAAAATTCCAGTTGAAATTTTTTCAAAGTCCCTTAAAAATTTTCCAATTTTTGTCCCAATTCTTCCCATTCCCATTGAAACTTTTCAAATCCCTCTCAAAATTGTTGAAATTCTCTTGAAGCTTTTAAAATTCTCTCTAGAATTTTCAAAATCCATGTCCACATGTTTACAATTTCACATAAAAAAATGGCTAAAATTCCAGTTGAAATTTTTTCAAAGTCCCTTAAAAATTTTCCAATTTTTGTCCCAATTCTTCCCATTCCCATTGAAACTTTTCAAATTCCTCTCAAAATTGTTGAAATTCTGTTGAAGCTTTTAAAATTCTCTCTAGAATTTTCAAAATCCATGTCCACATGTTTACAATTTCACGTCAAAAAATGGCTAAAATTCCAGTTGAAATTTTTTCAAAGTCCCTTAAAAATTTTCCAATTTTTGTCCCAATTCTTCCCATTCCCATTGAAACTTTTCAAATCCCTCTCAAAATTGTTGAAATTCTGTTGAAGCTTTTAAAATTCTCTCTAGAATTTTCAAAATCCATGTCCACATGTTTAGAATTTCACGTAAAAAAAATGGCTAAAATTCCAGTTGAAATTTTTTCAAAGTCCCTTAAAAATTTTCCAATTTTTGTCCCAATTCTTCCCATTCCCATAGAAACTTTTCAAATCCCTCTCAAAATTGTTGAAATTCTCTTGAAGCTTTTAAAATTCTCTCTAGAATTTTCAAAATCCATGTCCACATGTTTACAATTTCACGTCAAAAAATGGCTAAAATTCCAGTTGAAATTTTTTCAAAGTCCCTTAAAAATTTTCCAATTTTTGTCCCAATTCTTCCCATTCCCATTGAAACTTTTCAAATCCCTCTCAAAATTGTAGAAATTCTGTTAAAGCTTTTAAAATTCTCTCTAGAATTTTCAAAATCCATGGCCACATGTTTACAATTTCACGTAAAAAAATGGCTAAAATTCCAGCTGAAATTTTTTCAAAGTCCCTTCAAAATTTTCCAATTTTTGTCCCAATTCTTCCCATTCCCATTGAAACTTTTCAAATCCCTCTCAAAATTGTTGAAATTCTCTTGAAGCTTTTAAAATTCTCTCTAGAATTTTCAAAATCCATGGCCACATGTTTACAATTTCACATAAAAAAATGGCTAAAATTCCAGTTGAAATTTTTTCAAAGTCCCTTCAAAATTTTCCAATTTTTGTCCCAATTCTTCCCATTCCCATTGAAACTTTTCAAATCCCTCTCAAAATTGTTGAAATTCTCTTGAAGCTTTTAAAATTCTCTCTAGAATTTTCAAAATCCATGGCCACATGTTTACATTTTCACGTCAAAAAATGGCTAAAATTCCAGTTGAAATTTTTTCAAAGTCCCTTAAAAATTTTCCAATTTTTGTCCCAATTCTTCCCATTCCCATTGAAACTTTTCAAATCCCTCTCAAAATTGTTGAAATTCTCTTGAAGCTTTTAAAATTGTCTCTAGAATTTTCAAAATCCATGTCCACATGTTTACAATTTCACGTCAAAAAATGGCTAAAATTCCAGTTGAAATGTTTTCAAAGTCCCTTAAAAATTTTCCAATTTTTGTCCCAATTCTTCCCATTCCCATTGAAACTTTTCAAATCCCTCTCAAAATTGTTGAAATTCTCTTGAAGCTTTTAAAATTCTCTCTAGAATTTTCAAAATCCATGTCCACATGTTTACAATTTCACATAAAAAAATGGTAAAATTCCAGTTGAAATTTTTTCAAAGTCCCTTAAAAATTTTCCAATTTTTGTCCCAATTCTTCCCATTCCCATTGAAACTTTTCAAATTCCTCTCAAAATTGTTGAAATTCTGTTGAAGCTTTTAAAATTCTCTCTAGAATTTTCAAAATCCATGTCCACATGTTTACAATTTCACGTCAAAAAATGGCTAAAATTCCAGTTGAAATTTTTTCAAAGTCCCTTAAAAATTTTCCAATTTTTGTCCCAATTCTTCCCATTCCCATTGAAACTTTTCAAATCCCTCTCAAAATTGTTGAAATTCTCTTGAAGCTTTTAAAATTCTCTCTAGAATTTTCAAAATCCATGTCCACATGTTTACAATTTCACGTCAAAAAATGGCTAAAATTCCAGTTGAAATTTTTTCAAAGTCCCTTAAAAATTTTCCAATTTTTGTCCCAATTCTTCCCATTCCCATTGAAACTTTTCAAATCCCTCTCAAAATTGTTGAAATTCTCTTGAAGCTTTTAAAATTCTCTCTAGAATTTTCAAAATCCATGTCCACATGTTTACAATTTCACGTCAAAAAATGGCTAAAATTCCAGTTGAAATTTTTTCAAAGTCCATTAATAATTTTCCAATTTTTGTCCCAATTCTTCCCATTCCCATTGAAACTTTTCAAATTCCTCTCAAAATTGTTGAAATTCTGTTAAAGCTTTTAAAATTCTCTCTAGAATTTTCAAAATCCATGTCCACATGTTTACAATTTCACGTAAAAAAATTGCTAAAATTCCAGCTGAAATTTTTTCAAAGTCCCTTAAAAATTTTCCAATTTTTGTCCCAATTCTTCCCATTCCCATTGAAACTTTTCAAATTCCTCTCAAAATTGTTGAAATTCTGTTGAAGCTTTTAAAATTCTCTCTAGAATTTCAAAATCCATGTCCACATGTTTACAATTTCACGTCAAAAAATGGCTAAAATTCCAGTTGAAATTTTTTCAAAGTCCCTTAAAAATTTTCCAATTTTTGTCCCAATTCTTCCCATTCCCATTGAAACTTTTCAAATTCCTCTCAAAATTGTTGAAATTCTGTTGAAGCTTTTAAATTCTCTCTAGAATTTTCAAAATCCATGTCCACATGTTTACAATTTCACGTCAAAAAATGGCTAAAATTCCAGTTGAAATTTTTTCAAAGTCCCTGAAAAATTTTCCAATTTTTGTCCCAATTCTTCCCATTCCCATTGAAACTTTTCAAATCCCTCTCCAAATTGTTGAAATTCTCTTGAAGCTTTTAAAATTCTCTCTAGAATTTTCAAAATCCATGGCCACATGTTTACAATTTCACGTCAAAAAATGGCTAAAATTCCAGTTGGAAATTTTTTCAAAGTCCCTTAAAAATTTTCCAATTTTTGTCCCAATTCTTCCCATTCCCATTGAAACTTTTCAAATCCCTCTCAAAATTGTTGAAATTCTCTTGAAGCTTTTAAAATTCTCTCTAGAATTTTCAAAATCCATGTCCACATGTTTACAATTTCACGTCAAAAAATGGCTAAAATTCCAGTTGAAATTTTTTCAAAGTCCCTTAAAAATTTTCCCATTTTTGTCCCAATTCTTCCCATTCCCATTGAAACTTTTCAAATCCCTCTCAAAATTGTTGAAATTCTCTTGAAGCTTTTAAAATTCTCTCTAGAATTTTCAAAATCCATGTCCACATGTTTACAATTTCACATAAAAAAATGGCTAAAATTCCAGTTGAAATTTTTTCAAAGTCCCTTAAAAATTTTCCAATTTTTGTCCCAATTCTTCCCATTCCCATTGAAACTTTTCAAATTCCTCTCAAAATTGTTGAAATTCTGTTGAAGCTTTTAAAATTCTCTCTAGAATTTTCAAAATCCATGGCCACATGTTTACAATTTCACATAAAAAAATGGCTAAAATTCCAGTTGAAATTTTTTCAAAGTCCCTTAAAAATTTTCCAATTTTTGTCCCAATTCTTCCCATTCCCATTGAAACTTTTCAAATCCCTCTCAAAATTGTTGAAATTCTCTTGAAGCTTTTAAAATTGTCTCTAGAATTTTCAAAATCCATGTCCACATGTTTACAATTTCACGTCAAAAAATGGCTAAAATTCCAGTTGAAATTTTTTCAAAGTCCCTTAAAAATTTTCCAATTTTTGTCCCAATTCTTCCCATTCCCATTGAAACTTTTCAAATCCCTCTCAAAATTGTTGAAATTCTCTTGAAGCTTTTAAAATTCTCTCTAGAATTTTCAAAATCCATGTCCACATGTTTACAATTTCACGTCAAAAAATGGCTAAAAATTCCAGTTGAAATTTTTTCAAAGTCCCTTAAAAATTTTCCAATTTTTGTCCCAATTCTTCCCATTCCCATTGAAACTTTTCAAATTCCTCTCAAAATTGTTGAAATTCTGTTAAAGCTTTTAAAATTCTCTCTAGAATTTTCAAAATCCATGTCCACATGTTTACAATTTCACGTAAAAAAATTGCTAAAATTCCAGCTGAAATTTTTTCAAAGTCCCTTAAAAATTTTCCAATTTTTGTCCCAATTCTTCCCATTTCCATTGAAACTTTTCAAATTCCTCTCAAAATTGTTGAAATTCTGTTGAAGCTTTTAAAATTCTCTCTAGAATTTTCAAAATCCATGTCCACATGTTTACAATTTCACGTAAAAAAAATGGTAAAATTCCAGTTGAAATTTTTTCAAAGTCCCTTAAAAATTTTCCAATTTTTGTCCCAATTCTTCCCATTCCCATTTAAACTTTTCAAATCCCTCTCAAAATTGTAGAAATTCTGTTAAAGCTTTTAAAATTCTCTCTAGAATTTTCAAAATCCATGGCCACATGTTTACAATTTCACGTAAAAAAATGGCTAAAATTCCAGCTGAAATTTTTTCAAAGTCCCTTAAAAATTTTCCAATTTTTGTCCCAATTCTTCCCATTCCCATTGAAACTTTTCAAATCCCTCTCAAAATTGTTGAAATTCTGTTGAAGCTTTTAAAATTCTCTCTAGAATTTTCAAAATCCATGGCCACATGTTTACAATTTCACATAAAAAAATGGCTAAAATTCCAGTTGAAATTTTTTCAAAGTCCCTTAAAAATTTTCCAATTTTTGTCCCAATTCTTCCCATTCCCATTGAAACTTTTCAAATCCCTCTCAAAATTGTTGAAATTCTCTTGAAGCTTTTAAAATTCTCTCTAGAATTTTCAAAATCCATGTCCACATGTTTACAATTTCACGTCAAAAAATGGCTAAAATTCCAGTTGAAATTTTTTCAAAGTCCCTTAAAAATTTTCCAATTTTTGTCCCAATTCTTCCCATTCCCATTGAAACTTTTCAAATCCCTCTCAAAATTGTTGAAATTCTCTTGAAGCTTTTAAAATTCTCTCTAGAATTTTCAAAAATCCATGGCCACATGTTTACAATTTCACGTCAAAAAATGGCTAAAATTCCAGTTGAAATTTTTTCAAAGTCCCTTAAAAATTTTCCAATTTTTGTCCAATTCTTCCCATTCCTTTTGAAACTTTTCAAATCCCTCTCAAAATTGTTGAAATTCTCTTGAAGCTTTTAAAATTCTCTCTAGAATTTTCAAAATCCATGTCCACATGTTTACAATTTCACATAAAAAAATGGCTAAAATTCCAGTTGAAATTTTTTCAAAGTCCCTTAAAAATTTTCCAATTTTTGTCCCAATTCTTCCCATTCCCATTGAAACTTTTCAAATTCCTCTCAAAATTGTTGAAATTCTGTTGAAGCTTTTAAAATTCTCTCTAGAATTTTCAAAATCCATGGCCACATGTTTAAAATTTCACATCAAAAAATGGCTAAAATTCCAGTTGAAATTTTTTCAAAGTCCCTTAAAAATTTTCCAATTTTTGTCCCAATTCTTCCCATTCCCATTGAAACTTTTCAAATCCCTCTCAAAATTGTTGAAATTCTCTTGAAGCTTTTAAAATTCTCTCTAGAATTTTCAAAATCCATGTCCACATGTTTACAATTTCACGTCAAAAAATGGCTAAAATTCCAGTTGAAATTTTTTCAAAGTCCCTTAAAAATTTTCCAATTTTTGTCCCAATTCTTCCCATTCCCATTGAAACTTTTCAAATTCCTCTCAAAATTGTTGAAATTCTGTTGAAGCTTTTAAAATTCTCTCTAGAATTTTCAAAATCCATGGCCACATGTTTACAATTTCACGTCAAAAAATGGCTAAAATTCCAGTTGAAATTTTTTCAAAGTCCCTTAAAAATTTTCCAATTTTTGTCCCAATTCTTCCCATTCCCATTGAAACTTTTCAAATCCCTCTCAAAATTGTTGAAATTCTCTTGAAGCTTTTAAAATTCTCTCTAGAATTTTCAAAATCCATGTCCACATGTTTACAATTTCACATAAAAAAATGGCTAAAATTCCAGTTGAAATTTTTTCAAAGTCCCTTCAAAATTTTCCAATTTTTGTCCCAATTCTTCCCATTCCCATTGAAACTTTTCAAATTCCTCTCAAAATTGTTGAAATTCTGTTGAAGCTTTTAAAATTCTCTCTAGAATTTTCAAAATCCATGGCCACATGTTTAAAATTTCACATCAAAAAATGGCTAAAATTCCAGTTGAAATTTTTTCAAAGTCCCTTAAAAATTTTCCAATTTTTGTCCCAATTCTTCCCATTCCCATTGAAACTTTTCAAATCCCTCTCAAAATTGTTGAAATTCTCTTGAAGCTTTTAAAATTCTCTCTAGAATTTTCAAAATCCATGGCCACATGTTTACAATTTCACGTCAAAAAATGGCTAAAATTCCAGTTGAAATTTTTTCAAAGTCCCTTAAAAATTTTCCAATTTTTGTCCCAATTCTTCCCATTCCCATTGAAACTTTTCAAATCCCTCTCAAAATTGTTGAAATTCTCTTGAAGCTTTTAAAATTCTCTCTAGAATTTTCAAAATCCATGTCCACATGTTTACAATTTCACATAAAAAAATGGCTAAAATTCCAGTTGAAATTTTTTCAAAGTCCCTTAAAAATTTTCCAATTTTTGTCCCAATTCTTCCCATTCCCATTGAAACTTTTCAAATTCCTCTCAAAATTGTTGAAATTCTGTTGAAGCTTTTAAAATTCTCTCTAGAATTTTCAAAATCCATGGCCACATGTTTACAATTTCACATAAAAAAATGGCTAAAATTCCAGTTGAAATTTTTTCAAAGTCCCTTAAAAATTTTCCAATTTTTGTCCCAATTCTTCCCATTCCCATTGAAACTTTTCAAATTCCTCTCAAAATTGTTGAAATTCTGTTGAAGCTTTTAAAATTCTCTCTAGAATTTCAAAATCCATGTCCACATGTTTACAATTTCACGTCAAAAAATGGCTAAAATTCCAGTTGAAATTTTTCAAAGTCCCTTAAAAATTTTCCAATTTTTGTCCCAATTCTTCCCATTCCCATTGAAACTTTTCAAATCCCTCTCAAAATTGTTGAAATTCTCTTGAAGCTTTTAAAATTCTCTCTAGAATTTTCAAAATCCATGTCCACATGTTTACAATTTCACGTCAAAAAATGGCTAAAATTCCAGTTGAAATTTTTTCAAAGTCCCTTAAAAATTTTCCAATTTTTGTCCCAATTCTTCCCATTCCCATTGAAACTTTTCAAATTCCTCTCAAAATTGTTGAAATTCTCTTGAAGCTTTTAAAATTCTCTCTAGAATTTTCAAAATCCATGGCCACATGTTTACAATTTCACGTCAAAAAATGGCTAAAATTCCAGTTGAAATTTTTTCAAAGTCCCTTAAAAATTTTCCAATTTTTGTCCCAATTCTTCCCATTCCCATTGAAACTTTTCAAATCCCTCTCAAAATTGTTGAAATTCTCTTGAAGCTTTTAAAATTCTCTCTAGAATTTTCAAAATCCATGTCCACATGTTTACAATTTCACGTCAAAAAATGGCTAAAATTCCAGTTGAAATTTTTTCAAAGTCCATTAATAATTTTCCAATTTTTGTCCCAATTCTTCCCATTCCCATTGAAACTTTTCAAATTCCTCTCAAAATTGTTGAAATTCTGTTAAAGCTTTTAAAATTCTCTCTAGAATTTTCAAAATCCATGTCCACATGTTTACAATTTCACGTAAAAAAATTGCTAAAATTCCAGCTGAAATTTTTTCAAAGTCCCTTAAAAATTTTCCAATTTTTGTCCCAATTCTTCCCATTCCCATTGAAACTTTTCAAATTCCTCTCAAAATTGTTGAAATTCTGTTGAAGCTTTTAAAATTCTCTCTAGAATTTTCAAAATCCATGTCCACATGTTTACAATTTCACGTCAAAAAATGGCTAAAATTCCAGTTGAAATTTTTTCAAAGTCCCTTAAAATTTTCCAATTTTTGTCCCAATTCTTCCCATTCCCATTGAAACTTTTCAAATTCCTCTCAAAATTGTTGAAATTCTGTTGAAGCTTTTAAAATTCTCTCTAGAATTTTCAAAATCCATGGCCACATGTTTACAATTTCACGTCAAAAAATGGCTAAAATTCCAGTTGAAATTTTTTCAAAGTCCCTTAAAAATTTTCCAATTTTTGTCCCAATTCTTCCCATTCCCATTGAAACTTTTCAAATTCCTCTCAAAATTGTTGAAATTCTGTTGAAGCTTTTAAAATTCTCTCTAGAATTTTCAAAATCCATGGCCACATGTTTACAATTTCACATAAAAAAATGGCTAAAATTCCAGTTGAAATTTTTTCAAAGTCCCTTAAAAATTTTCCAATTTTTGTCCCAATTCTTCCCATTCCCATTGAAACTTTTCAAATCCCTCTCAAAATTGTTGAAATTCTCTTGAAGCTTTTAAAATTCTCTCTAGAATTTTCAAAATCCATGTCCACATGTTTACAATTTCACGTCAAAAAATGGCTAAAATTCCAGTTGAAATTTTTCAAAGTCCCTTAAAAATTTTCCAATTTTTGTCCCAATTCTTCCCATTCCCATTGAAACTTTTCAAATCCCTCTCAAAATTGTTGAAATTCTCTTGAAGCTTTTAAAATTCTCTCTAGAATTTTCAAAATCCATGGCCACATGTTTACAATTTCACATAAAAAAATGGCTAAAATTCCAGTTGAAATTTTTTCAAAGTCCCTTAAAAATTTTCCCATTTTTGTCCCAATTCTTCCCATTCCCATTGAAACTTTTCAAATCCCTCTCAAAATTGTTGAAATTCTCTTGAAGCTTTTAAAATTCTCTCTAGAATTTTCAAAATCCATGTCCACATGTTTACAATTTCACATAAAAAAATGGCTAAAATTCCAGTTGAAATTTTTTCAAAGTCCCTTAAAAATTTTCCAATTTTTGTCCCAATTCTTCCCATTCCCATTGAAACTTTTCAAATTCCTCTCAAAATTGTTGAAATTCTGTTGAAGCTTTTAAAATTCTCTCTAGAATTTTCAAAATCCATGGCCACATGTTTACAATTTCACATAAAAAAATGGCTAAAATTCCAGTTGAAATTTTTTCAAAGTCCCTTAAAAATTTTCCAATTTTTGTCCCAATTCTTCCCATTCCCATTGAAACTTTTCAAATCCCTCTCAAAATTGTTGAAATTCTCTTGAAGCTTTTAAAATTGTCTCTAGAATTTTCAAAATCCATGTCCACATGTTTACAATTTCACGTCAAAAAATGGCTAAAATTCCAGTTGAAATTTTTTCAAAGTCCCTTAAAAATTTTCCAATTTTTGTCCCAATTCTTCCCATTCCCATTGAAACTTTTCAAATCCCTCTCCAAATTGTTGAAATTCTCTTGAAGCTTTTAAAATTCTCTCTAGAATTTTCAAAATCCATGTCCACATGTTTACAATTTCACGTCAAAAAATGGCTAAAATTCCAGTTGAAATTTTTTCAAAGTCCCTTAAAAATTTTCCAATTTTTGTCCCAATTCTTCCCATTCCCATTGAAACTTTTCAAATTCCTCTCAAAATTG
The DNA here is from genome assembly GCF_964273445.1 of Streptopelia decaocto. Taxonomy (NCBI): domain Eukaryota; kingdom Metazoa; phylum Chordata; class Aves; order Columbiformes; family Columbidae; genus Streptopelia; species Streptopelia decaocto. Next base: position 15,879 of record NW_028116487.1, on the reverse strand, counting down.
TTGAAATTCTGTTAAAGCTTTTAAAATTCTCTCTAGAATTTTCAAATCCATGTCCACATGTTTACAATTTCACGTAAAAAAATTGCTAAAATTCCAGCTGAAATTTTTCAAAGTCCCTTAAAAATTTTCCAATTTTTGTCCCAATTCTTCCCATTTCCATTGAAACTTTTCAAATTCCTCTCAAAATTGTTGAAATTCTGTTGAAGCTTTTAAAATTCTCTCTAGAATTTTCAAAATCCATGTCCACATGTTTACAATTTCACGTAAAAAAATGGTAAAATTCCAGTTGAAATTTTTTCAAAGTCCCTTAAAAATTTTCCAATTTTTGTCCCAATTCTTCCCATTCCCATTGAAACTTTTCAAATCCCTCTCAAATTGTAGAAATTCTGTTAAAGCTTTTAAAATTCTCTCTAGAATTTTCAAAATCCATGGCCACATGTTTACAATTTCACGTAAAAAAATGGCTAAAATTCCAGCTGAAATTTTTTCAAAGTCCCTTAAAAATTTTCCAATTTTTGTCCCAATTCTTCCCATTCCCATTGAAACTTTTCAAATCCCTCTCAAAATTGTAAATTCTGTTGAAGCTTTTAAAATTCTCTCTAGAATTTTCAAAATCCATGGCCACATGTTTACAATTTCACATCAAAAAAATGGCTAAAATTCCAGTTGAAATTTTTTCAAAGTCCCTTAAAAATTTTCCAATTTTTGTCCCAATTCTTCCCATTCCCATTGAAACTTTTCAAATCCCTCTCAAAATTGTTGAAATTCTCTTGAAGCTTTTAAAATTCTCTCTAGAATTTTCAAAATCCATGTCCACATGTTTACAATTTCACATAAAAAAATGGCTAAAATTCCAGTTGAAATTTTTTCAAAGTCCCTTAAAAATTTTCCAATTTTTGTCCCAATTCTTCCCATTCCCATTGAAACTTTTCAAATCCCTCTCAAAATTGTTGAAATTCTCTTGAAGCTTTTAAAATTCTCTCTAGAATTTTCAAAATCCATGGCCACATGTTTACAATTTCACGTCAAAAAATGGCTAAAATTCCAGTTGAAATTTTTTCAAAGTCCCTTAAAAATTTTCCAATTTTTGTCCCAATTCTTCCCATTCCCTTTGAAACTTTTCAAATCCCTCTCAAAATTGTTGAAATTCTCTTGAAGCTTTTAAAATTCTCTCTAGAATTTTCAAAATCCATGTCCACATGTTTACAATTTCACATAAAAAAATGGCTAAAATTCCAGTTGAAATTTTTTCAAAGTCCCTTAAAAATTTTCCAATTTTTGTCCCAATTCTTCCCATTCCCATTGAAACTTTTCAAATCCCTCTCAAAATTGTTGAAATTCTCTTGAAGCTTTTAAAATTCTCTCTAGAATTTTCAAAATCCATGGCCACATGTTTAAAATTTCACATCAAAAAATGGCTAAAATTCCAGTTGAAATTTTTTCAAAGTCCCTTAAAAATTTTCCAATTTTTGTCCCAATTCTTCCCATTCCCATTGAAACTTTTCAAATCCCTCTCAAAATTGTTGAAATTCTCTTGAAGCTTTTAAAATTCTCTCTAGAATTTTCAAAATCCATGGCCACATGTTTACAATTTCACGTCAAAAAATGGCTAAAATTCCAGTTGAAATTTTTTCAAAGTCCCTTAAAAATTTTCCAATTTTTGTCCCAATTCTTCCCATTCCCATTGAAACTTTTCAAATCCCTCTCAAAATTGTTGAAATTCTCTTGAAGCTTTTAAAATTCTCTCTAGAATTTTCAAAATCCATGTCCACATGTTTACAATTTCACATAAAAAAATGGCTAAAATTCCAGTTGAAATTTTTTCAAAGTCCCTTAAAAATTTTCCAATTTTTGTCCCAATTCTTCCCATTCCCATTGAAACTTTTCAAATCCCTCTCAAAATTGTTGAAATTCTCTTGAAGCTTTTAAAATTCTCTCTAGAATTTTCAAAATCCATGGCCACATGTTTAAAATTTCACATCAAAAAATGGCTAAAATTCCAGTTGAAATTTTTTCAAAGTCCCTTTAAAAATTTTCCAATTTTTGTCCCAATTCTTCCCATTCCCATTGAAACTTTTCAAATCCCTCTCAAAATTGTTGAAATTCTCTTGAAGCTTTTAAAATTCTCTCTAGAATTTTCAAAATCCATGGCCACATGTTTACAATTTCACGTCAAAAAATGGCTAAAATTCCAGTTGAAATTTTTTCAAAGTCCCTTAAAAATTTTCCAATTTTTGTCCCAATTCTTCCCATTCCCATTGAAACTTTTCAAATCCCTCTCAAAATTGTTGAAATTCTCTTGAAGCTTTTAAAATTCTCTCTAGAATTTTCAAAATCCATGTCCACATGTTTACAATTTCACATAAAAAAATGGCTAAAATTCCAGTTGAAATTTTTTCAAAGTCCCTTAAAAATTTTCCAATTTTTGTCCCAATTCTTCCCATTCCCATTGAAACTTTTCAAATTCCTCTCAAAATTGTTGAAATTCTGTTGAAGCTTTTAAAATTCTCTCTAGAATTTTCAAAATCCATGGCCACATGTTTACAATTTCACATAAAAAAATGGCTAAAATTCCAGTTGAAATTTTTTCAAAGTCCCTTAAAAATTTTCCAATTTTTGTCCCAATTCTTCCCATTCCCATTGAAACTTTTCAAATTCCTCTCAAAATTGTTGAAATTCTGTTGAAGCTTTTAAAATTCTCTCTAGAATTTTCAAAATCCATGTCCACATGTTTACAATTTCACGTCAAAAAATGGCTAAAATTCCAGTTGAAATTTTTTCAAAGTCCCTTAAAAATTTTCCAATTTTTGTCCCAATTCTTCCCATTCCCATTGAAACTTTTCAAATCCCTCTCAAAATTGTTGAAATTCTCTTGAAGCTTTTAAAATTCTCTCTAGAATTTTCAAAATCCATGTCCACATGTTTACAATTTCACGTCAAAAAATGGCTAAAATTCCAGTTGAAATTTTTTCAAAGTCCCTTAAAAATTTTCCAATTTTTGTCCCAATTCTTCCCATTCCCATTGAAACTTTTCAAATCCCTCTCAAAATTGTTGAAATTCTCTTGAAGCTTTTAAAATTGTCTCTAGAATTTTCAAAATCCATGTCCACATGTTTACAATTTCACGTCAAAAAATGGCTAAAATTCCAGTTGAAATTTTTTCAAAGTCCCTTAAAAATTTTCCAATTTTTGTCCCAATTCTTCCCATTCCCATTGAAACTTTTCAAATCCCTCTCAAAATTGTTGAAATTCTCTTGAAGCTTTTAAAATTCTCTCTAGAATTTTCAAAATCCATGTCCACATGTTTACAATTTCACGTCAAAAAATGGCTAAAATTCCAGTTGAAATTTTTTCAAAGTCCCTTAAAAATTTTCCAATTTTTGTCCCAATTCTTCCCATTCCCATTGAAACTTTTCAAATTCCTCTCAAAATTGTTGAAATTCTGTTAAAGCTTTTAAAATTCTCTCTAGAATTTTCAAAATCCATGTCCACATGTTTACAATTTCACGTAAAAAAATTGCTAAAATTCCAGCTGAAATTTTTTCAAAGTCCCTTAAAAATTTTCCAATTTTTGTCCCAATTCTTCCCATTTCCATTGAAACTTTTCAAATTCCTCTCAAAATTGTTGAAATTCTGTTGAAGCTTTTAAAATTCTCTCTAGAATTTTCAAAATCCATGTCCACATGTTTACAATTTCACGTAAAAAAAATGGTAAAATTCCAGTTGAAATTTTTTCAAAGTCCCTTAAAAATTTTCCAATTTTTGTCCCAATTCTTCCCATTCCCATTGAAACTTTTCAAATTCCTCTCAAAATTGTTGAAATTCTGTTGAAGCTTTTAAAATTCTCTCTAGAATTTTCAAAATCCATGTCCACATGTTTACAATTTCACGCCAAAGAATGGCTAAAATTCCAGTTGAAATTTTTTCAAAGTCCCTTAAAAATTTTCCAATTTTTGTCCCAATTCTTCCCATTCCCATTGAAACTTTTCAAATTCCTCTCAAAATTGTTGAAATTCTGTTGAAGCTTTTAAAATTCTCTCTAGAATTTTCAAAATCCATGGCCACATGTTTACAATTTCACGTCAAAAAATGGCTAAAATTCCAGTTGAAATTTTTTCAAAGTCCCTTAAAAATTTTCCAATTTTTGTCCCAATTCTTCCCATTCCCATTGAAACTTTTCAAATCCCTCTCAAAATTGTAGAAATTCTGTTAAAGCTTTTAAAATTCTCTCTAGAATTTTCAAAATCCATGGCCACATGTTTACAATTTCACGTAAAAAAATGGCTAAAATTCCAGCTGAAATTTTTTCAAAGTCCCTTAAAAATTTTCCAATTTTTGTCCCAATTCTTCCCATTCCCATTGAAACTTTTCAAATCCCTCTCAAAATTGTTGAAATTCTGTTGAAGCTTTTAAAATTCTCTCTAGAATTTTCAAAATCCATGGCCACATGTTTACAATTTCACATAAAAAAATGGCTAAAATTCCAGTTGAAATTTTTTCAAAGTCCCTTAAAAATTTTCCAATTTTTGTCCCAATTCTTCCCATTCCCATTGAAACTTTTCAAATCCCTCTCAAAATTGTTGAAATTCTCTTGAAGCTTTTAAAATTCTCTCTAGAATTTTCAAAATCCATGTCCACATGTTTACAATTTCACGTCAAAAAATGGCTAAAATTCCAGTTGAAATTTTTTCAAAGTCCCTTAAAAATTTTCCAATTTTTGTCCCAATTCTTCCCATTCCCATTGAAACTTTTCAAATCCCTCTCAAAATTGTTGAAATTCTCTTGAAGCTTTTAAAATTCTCTCTAGAATTTTCAAAATCCATGGCCACATGTTTACAATTTCACGTCAAAAAATGGCTAAAATTCCAGTTGAAATTTTTTCAAAGTCCCTTAAAAATTTTCCAATTTTTGTCCCAATTCTTCCCATTCCTTTTGAAACTTTTCAAATCCCTCTCAAAATTGTTGAAATTCTCTTGAAGCTTTTAAAATTCTCTCTAGAATTTTCAAAATCCATGTCCACATGTTTACAATTTCACATAAAAAAATGGCTAAAATTCCAGTTGAAATTTTTTCAAAGTCCCCTAAAAATTTTCCAATTTTTGTCCCAATTCTTCCCATTCCCATTGAAACTTTTCAAATTCCTCTCAAAATTGTTGAAATTCTGTTGAAGCTTTTAAAATTCTCTCTAGAATTTTCAAAATCCATGGCCACATGTTTACAATTTCACATAAAAAAATGGCTAAAATTCCAGTTGAAATTTTTTCAAAGTCCCTTAAAAATTTTCCAATTTTTGTCCCAATTCTTCCCATTCCCATTGAAACTTTTCAAATCCCTCTCAAAATTGTTGAAATTCTCTTGAAGCTTTTAAAATTCTCTCTAGAATTTTCAAAATCCATGTCCACATGTTTACAATTTCACGTCAAAAAATGGCTAAAATTCCAGTTGAAATTTTTTCAAAGTCCCTTAAAAATTTTCCAATTTTTGTCCCAATTCTTCCCATTCCCATTGAAACTTTTCAAATCCCTCTCAAAATTGTTGAAATTCTGTTGAAGCTTTTAAAATTCTCTCTAGAATTTTCAAAATCCATGTCCACATGTTTACAATTTCACGTCAAAAAATGGCTAAAATTCCAGTTGAAATTTTTTCAAAGTCCCTTAAAAATTTTCCCATTTTTGTCCCAATTCTTCCCATTCCCATTGAAACTTTTCAAATCCCTCTCAAAATTGTTGAAATTCTCTTGAAGCTTTTAAAATTCTCTCTAGAATTTTCAAAATCCATGTCCACATGTTTACAATTTCACGTCAAAAAATGGCTAAAATTCCAGTTGAAATTTTTTCAAAGTCCCTTAAAAGTTTTCCAATTTTTGTCCCAATTCTTCCCATTCCCATTGAAACTTTTCAAATCCCTCTCAAAATTGTTGAAATTCTCTTGAAGCTTTTAAAATTCTCTCTAGAATTTTCAAAATCCATGTCCACATGTTTACAATTTCACGTCAAAAAATGGCTAAAATTCCAGTTGAAATTTTTTCAAAGTCCCTTAAAAATTTTCCAATTTTTGTCCCAATTCTTCCCATTCCCATTGAAACTTTTCAAATCCCTCTCAAAATTGTTGAAATTCTCTTGAAGCTTTTAAAATTCTCTCTAGAATTTTCAAAATCCATGGCCACATGTTTACAATTTCACGTAACAAAATGGCTAAAATTCCAGCTGAAATTTTTTCAAAGTCCCTTAAAAATTTTCCAATTTTTGTCCCAATTCTTCCCATTCCCATTGAAACTTTTCAAATTCCTCTCAAAATTGTTGAAATTCTGTTGAAGCTTTTAAAATTCTCTCTAGAATTTTCAAAATCCATGGCCACATGTTTACAATTTCACGTCAAAAAATGGCTAAAATTCCAGTTGAAATTTTTTCAAAGTCCCTTAAAAATTTTCCAATTTTTGTCCCAATTCTTCCCATTCCTTTTGAAACTTTTCAAATCCCTCTCAAAATTGTTGAAATTCTCTTGAAGCTTTTAAAATTCTCTCTAGAATTTTCAAAATCCATGTCCACATGTTTACAATTTCACATAAAAAAATGGCTAAAATTCCAGTTGAAATTTTTTCAAAGTCCCCTAAAAATTTTCCAATTTTTGTCCCAATTCTTCCCATTCCCATTGAAACTTTTCAAATTCCTCTCAAAATTGTTGAAATTCTGTTGAAGCTTTTAAAATTCTCTCTAGAATTTTCAAAATCCATGGCCACATGTTTACAATTTCACATAAAAAAATGGCTAAAATTCCAGTTGAAATTTTTTCAAAGTCCCTTAAAAATTTTCCAATTTTTGTCCCAATTCTTCCCATTCCCATTGAAACTTTTCAAATCCCTCTCAAAATTGTTGAAATTCTCTTGAAGCTTTTAAAATTCTCTCTAGAATTTTCAAAATCCATGTCCACATGTTTACAATTTCACGTCAAAAAATGGCTAAAATTCCAGTTGAAATTTTTTCAAAGTCCCTTAAAAATTTTCCAATTTTTGTCCCAATTCTTCCCATTCCCATTGAAACTTTTCAAATCCCTCTCAAAATTGTTGAAATTCTGTTGAAGCTTTTAAAATTCTCTCTAGAATTTTCAAAATCCATGTCCACATGTTTACAATTTCACGTCAAAAAATGGCTAAAATTCCAGTTGAAATTTTTTCAAAGTCCCTTAAAAATTTTCCCATTTTTGTCCCAATTCTTCCCATTCCCATTGAAACTTTTCAAATCCCTCTCAAAATTGTTGAAATTCTCTTGAAGCTTTTAAAATTCTCTCTAGAATTTTCAAAATCCATGTCCACATGTTTACAATTTCACGTCAAAAAATGGCTAAAATTCCAGTTGAAATTTTTTCAAAGTCCCTTAAAAGTTTTCCAATTTTTGTCCCAATTCTTCCCATTCCCATTGAAACTTTTCAAATCCCTCTCAAAATTGTTGAAATTCTCTTGAAGCTTTTAAAATTCTCTCTAGAATTTTCAAAATCCATGTCCACATGTTTACAATTTCACGTCAAAAAATGGCTAAAATTCCAGTTGAAATTTTTTCAAAGTCCCTTAAAAATTTTCCAATTTTTGTCCCAATTCTTCCCATTCCCATTGAAACTTTTCAAATCCCTCTCAAAATTGTTGAAATTCTCTTGAAGCTTTTAAAATTCTCTCTAGAATTTTCAAAATCCATGGCCACATGTTTACAATTTCACGTAACAAAATGGCTAAAATTCCAGCTGAAATTTTTTCAAAGTCCCTTAAAAATTTTCCAATTTTTGTCCCAATTCTTCCCATTCCCATTGAAACTTTTCAAATTCCTCTCAAAATTGTTGAAATTCTGTTGAAGCTTTTAAAATTCTCTCTAGAATTTTCAAAATCCATGGCCACATGTTTACAATTTCACATAAAAAAATGGCTAAAATTCCAGTTGAAATTTTTTCAAAGTCCCTGAAAAATTTTCCAATTTTTGTCCCAATTCTTCCCATTCCCATTGAAACTTTTCAAATCCCTCTCAAAATTGTTGAAATTCTCTTGAAGCTTTTAAAATTCTCTCTAGAATTTTCAAAATCCATGGCCACATGTTTACAATTTCACGTCAAAAAATGGCTAAAATTCCAGTTGAAATTTTTTCAAAGTCCCTTAAAAATTTTCCAATTTTTGTCCCAATTCTTCCCATTCCCATTGAAACTTTTCAAATCCCTCTCAAAATTGTTGAAATTCTCTTGAAGCTTTTAAAATTCTCTCTAGAATTTTCAAAATCCATGTCCACATGTTTACAATTTCACGTCAAAAAATGGCTAAAATTCCAGTTGAAATTTTTTCAAAGTCCCTTAAAAATTTTCCAATTTTTGTCCCAATTCTTCCCATTCCCATTGAAACTTTTCAAATTCCTCTCAACATTGTTGAAATTCTGTTAAAGCTTTTAAAATTCTCTCTAGAATTTTCAAAATCCATGTCCACATGTTTACAATTTCACATCAAAAAATGGCTAAAATTCCAGTTGAAATTTTTTCAAAGTCCCTTATAAAGTTTTCCAATTTTTGTCCCAATTCTTCCCATTCCCATTGAAACTTTTCAAATCCCTCTCAAAATTGTTGAAATTCTCTTGAAGCTTTTAAAATTCTCTCTAGAATTTTCAAAATCCATGTCCACATGTTTACAATTTCACATAAAAAAATGGCTAAAATTCCAGTTGAAATTTTTTCAAAGTCCCTTAAAAATTTTCCAATTTTTGTCCCAATTCTTCCCATTCCCATTGAAACTTTTCAAATCCCTCTCAAAATTGTTGAAATTCTCTTGAAGCTTTTAAAATTCTCTCTAGAATTTTCAAAATCCATGTCCACATGTTTACAATTTCACGTAACAAAATGGCTAAAATTCCAGCTGAAATTTTTTCAAAGTCCCTTAAAAATTTTCCAATTTTTGTCCCAATTCTTCCCATTCCCATTGAAACTTTTCAAATTCCTCTCAAAATTGTTGAAATTCTGTTGAAGCTTTTAAAATTCTCTCTAGAATTTTCAAAATCCATGTCCACATGTTTACAATTTCACGTAAAAAAAATGGTAAAATTCCAGTTGAAATTTTTTCAAAGTCCCTTAAAAATTTTCCAATTTTTGTCCCAATTCTTCCCATTCCCATTGAAACTTTTCAAATTCCTCTCAAAATTGTTGAAATTCTGTTGAAGCTTTTAAAATTCTCTCTAGAATTTTCAAAATCCATGGCCACATGTTTTACAATTTCACGTCAAAAAATGGCTAAAATTCCAGTTGAAATTTTTTCAAAGTCCCTTAAAAATTTTCCAATTTTTGTCCCAATTCTTCCCATTCCCATTGAAACTTTTCAAATCCCTCTCAAAATTGTTGAAATTCTCTTGAAGCTTTTAAAATTCTCTCTAGAATTTTCAAAATCCATGGCCACATGTTTACAATTTCACGTCAAAAAATGGCTAAAATTCCAGTTGAAATTTTTTCAAAGTCCCTTAAAAATTTTCCAATTTTTGTCCCAATTCTTCCCATTCCCATTGAAACTTTTCAAATCCCTCTCAAAATTGTTGAAATTCTCTTGAAGCTTTTAAAATTCTCTCTAGAATTTTCAAAATCCATGTCCACATGTTTACAATTTCACGTCAAAAAATGGCTAAAATTCCAGTTGAAATTTTTTCAAAGTCCCTTAAAAATTTTCCAATTTTGTCCCAATTCTTCCCATTCCCATTGAAACTTTTCAAATTCCTCTCAAAATTGTTGAAATTCTGTTAAAGCTTTTAAAATTCTCTCTAGAATTTTCAAAATCCATGTCCACATGTTTACAATTTCACATCAAAAAATGGCTAAAATTCCAGTTGAAATTTTTTCAAAGTCCCTTATAAAGTTTTCCAATTTTTGTCCCAATTCTTCCCATTCCCATTGAAACTTTTCAAATCCCTCTCAAAATTGTTGAAATTCTCTTGAAGCTTTTAAAATTCTCTCTAGAATTTTCAAAATCCATGGCCACATGTTTACAATTTCACATAAAAAAATGGCTAAAATTCCAGTTGAAATTTTTTCAAAGTCCCTTAAAAATTTTCCAATTTTTGTCCCAATTCTTCCCATTCCCATTGAAACTTTTCAAATCCCTCTCAAAATTGTTGAAATTCTCTTGAAGCTTTTAAAATTCTCTCTAGAATTTTCAAAATCCATGGCCACATGTTTACAATTTCACGTAACAAAATGGCTAAAATTCCAGCTGAAATTTTTTCAAAGTCCCTTAAAAATTTTCCAATTTTGTCCCAATTCTTCCCATTCCCATTGAAACTTTTCAAATTCCTCTCAAAATTGTTGAAATTCTGTTGAAGCTTTTAAAATTCTCTCTAGAATTTTCAAAATCCATGTCCACATGTTTACAATTTCACGTAAAAAAAATGGTAAAATTCCAGTTGAAATTTTTTCAAAGTCCCTTAAAAATTTCCAATTTTGTCCCAATTCTTCCCATTCCCATTGAAACTTTTCAAATTCCTCTCAAAATTGTTGAAATTCTGTTGAAGCTTTTAAAATTCTCTCTAGAATTTTCAAAATCCATGTCCACATGTTTACAATTTCACGTCAAAAAATGGCTAAAATTCCAGTTGAAATTTTTTCAAAGTCCCTTAAAAATTTTCCAATTTTTGTCCCAATTCTTCCCATTCCCATTGAAACTTTTCAAATTCCTCTCAAAATTGTTGAAATTCTGTTGAAGCTTTTAAAATTCTCTCTAGAATTTTCAAAATCCATGTCCACATGTTTACAATTTCACGTCAAAAAATGGCTAAAATTCCAGTTGAAATTTTTTCAAAGTCCCTTAAAAATTTTCCAATTTTTGTCCCAATTCTTCCCATTCCCATTGAAACTTTTCAAATTCCTCTCAAAATTGTTGAAATTCTGTTGAAGCTTTTAAAATTCTCTCTAGAATTTTCAAAATCCATGTCCACATGTTTACAATTTCACGTCAAAAAATGGCTAAAATTCCAGTTGAAATTTTTTCAAAGTCCCTTAAAAATTTTCCAATTTTTGTCCCAATTCTTCCCATTCCCATTGAAACTTTTCAAATCCCTCTCAAAATTGTAGAAATTCTGTTAAAGCTTTTAAAATTCTCTCTAGAATTTTCAAAATCCATGGCCACATGTTTACAATTTCACGTAAAAAAATGGCTAAAATTCCAGTTGAAATTTTTTCAAAGTCCCTTAAAAATTTTCCAATTTTGTCCCAATTCTTCCCATTCCCATTGAAACTTTTCAAATCCCTCTCAAAATTGTTGAAATTCTCTTGAAGCTTTTAAAATTCTCTCTAGAATTTTCAAAATCCATGGCCACATGTTTACAATTTCACATAAAAAAATGGCTAAAATTCCAGTTGAAATTTTTCAAAGTCCCTTAAAAGTTTTCCAATTTTTGTCCCAATTCTTCCCATTCCCATTGAAACTTTTCAAATCCCTCTCAAAATTGTTGAAATTCTCTTGAAGCTTTTAAAATTCTCTCTAGAATTTTCAAAATCCATGTCCACATGTTTACAATTTCAAGTCAAAAAATGGCTAAAATTCCAGTTGAAATTTTTTCAAAGTCCTTAAAAATTTTCCAATTTTTGTCCCAATTCTTCCCATTCCCATTGAAACTTTTCAAATTCCTCTCAAAATTGTTGAAATTCTGTTGAAGCTTTTAAAATTCTCTCTAGAATTTTCAAAATCCATGGCCACATGTTTACAATTTCACATAAAAAAATGGCTAAAATTCCAGTTGAAATTTTTTCAAAGTCCCTTAAAAATTTCCAATTTTTGTCCCAATTCTTCCCATTCCCATTGAAACTTTTCAAATTCCTCTCAAAATTGTTGAAATTCTCTTGAAGCTTTTAAAATTCTCTCTAGAATTTTCAAAATCCATGTCCACATGTTTACAATTTCACGTCAAAAAATGGCTAAAATTCCAGTTGAAATTTTTTCAAAGTCCCTTCAAAATTTTCCAATTTTTGTCCCAATTCTTCCCATTCCCATTGAAACTTTTCAAATTCCTCTCAAAATTGTTGAAATTCTCTTGAAGCTTTTAAAATTCTCTCTAGAATTTTCAAAATCCATGTCCACATGTTTACAATTTCACATAAAAAAATGGCTAAAATTCCAGTTGAAATTTTTTCAAAGTCCCTTCAAAATTTTCCAATTTTTGTCCCAATTCTTCCCATTCCCATTGAAACTTTTCAAATCCCTCTCCAAAATTGTTGAAATTCTCTTGAAGCTTTTAAAATTCTCTCTAGAATTTTCAAAATCCATGGCCACATGTTTACAATTTCACGTCAAAAAATGGCTAAAATTCCAGTTGAAATTTTTTCAAAGTCCCTTAAAAATTTTCAATTTTTGTCCCAATTCTTCCCATTCCCATTGAAACTTTTCAAATCCCTCTCAAAATTGTTGAAATTCTCTTGAAGCTTTTAAAATTCTCTCTAGAATTTTCAAAATCCATGGCCACATGTTTACAATTTCACGTCAAAAAATGGCTAAAATTCCAGCTGAAATTTTTTCAAAGTCCCTTAAAAATTTTCCAATTTTTGTCCCAATTCTTCCCATTCCCATTGAAACTTTTCAAATCCCTCTCAAAATTGTTGAAATTCTGTTGAAGCTTTTAAAATTCTCTCTAGAATTTTCAAAATCCATGTCCACATGTTTACAATTTCACGTAAAAAAAATGGTAAAATTCCAGTTGAAATTTTTTCAAAGTCCCTTAAAAATTTTCCAATTTTTGTCCCAATTCTTCCCATTCCCATTGAAACTTTTCAAATCCCTCTCAAAATTGTTGAAATTCTCTTGAAGCTTTTAAAATTCTCTCTAGAATTTTTCAAAATCCATGTCCACATGTTTACAATTTCACGTCAAAAAATGGCTAAAATTCCAGTTGAAATTTTTTCAAAGTCCCTTAAAAATTTTCCAATTTTTGTCCCAATTCTTCCCATTCCCATTGAAACTTTTCAAATCCCTCTCAAAATTGTTGAAATTCTCTTGAAGCTTTTAAAATTCTCTCTAGAATTTTCAAAATCCATGGCCACATGTTTACAATTTCACGTAACAAAATGGCTAAAATTCCAGCTGAAATTTTTCAAAGTCCCTTAAAAATTTTCCAATTTTTGTCCCAATTCTTCCCATTCCCATTGAAACTTTTCAAATTCCTCTCAAAATTGTTGAAATTCTGTTGAAGCTTTTAAAATTCTCTCTAGAATTTTCAAAATCCATGTCCACATGTTTACAATTTCACGTCAAAAAATGGCTAAAATTCCAGTTGAAATTTTTTCAAAGTCCCTTAAAAATTTTCCAATTTTTGTCCCAATTCTTCCCATTCCCATTGAAACTTTTCAAATTCCTCTCAAAATTGTTGAAATTCTCTTGAAGCTTTTAAAATTCTCTCTAGAATTTTCAAAATCCATGGCCACATGTTTACAATTTCACGTCAAAAAATGGCTAAAATTCCAGTTGAAATTTTTTCAAAGTCCCTTAAAAATTTTCCAATTTTTGTCCCAATTCTTCCCATTCCCATTGAAACTTTTCAAATCCCTCTCAAAATTGTTGAAATTCTCTTGAAGCTTTTAAAATTCTCTCTAGAATTTTCAAAATCCATGGCCACATGTTTACAATTTCACGTCAAAAAATGGCTAAAATTCCAGCTGAATTTTTTCAAAGTCCCTTAAAAATTTTCCAATTTTTGTCCCAATTCTTCCCATTCCCATTGAAACTTTTCAAATCCCTCTCAAAATTGTTGAAATTCTCTTGAAGCTTTTAAAATTCTCTCTAGAATTTTCAAAATCCATGTCCACATGTTTACAATTTCACATAAAAAATGGCTAAAATTCCAGTTGAAATTTTTTCAAAGTCCCTTAAAAATTTTCCAATTTTTGTCCCAATTCTTCCCATTCCCATTGAAACTTTTCAAATCCCTCTCAAAATTGTTGAAATTCTCTTGAAGCTTTTAAAATTCTCTCTAGAATTTTCAAAATCCATGGCCACATGTTTACAATTTCACGTCAAAAAATGGCTAAAATTCCAGCTGAAATTTTTTCAAAGTCCCTTAAAATTTTCCAATTTTTGTCCCAATTCTTCCCATTCCCATTGAAACTTTTCAAATCCCTCTCAAAATTGTTGAAATTCTCTTGAAGCTTTTAAAATTCTCTCTAGAATTTTCAAAATCCATGTCCACATGTTTACAATTTCACATAAAAAAATGGCTAAAATTCCAGTTGAAATTTTTTCAAAGTCCCTTAAAAATTTTCCAATTTTTGTCCCAATTCTTCCCATTCCCATTGAAACTTTTCAAATCCCTCTCAAAATTGTTGAAATTCTGTTGAAGCTTTTAAAATTCTCTCTAGAATTTTCAAAATCCATGTCCACATGTTTACAATTTCACGTAAAAAAAATGGTAAAATTCCAGTTGAAATTTTTTCAAAGTCCCTTAAAAATTTTCCAATTTTTGTCCCAATTCTTCCCATTCCCATTGAAACTTTTCAAATCCCTCTCAAAATTGTTGAAATTCTCTTGAAGCTTTTAAAATTCTCTCTAGAATTTTCAAAATCCATGTCCACATGTTTACAATTTCACGTCAAAAAATGGCTAAAATTCCAGTTGAAATTTTTTCAAAGTCCCTTAAAAATTTTCCAATTTTTGTCCCAATTCTTCCCATTCCCATTGAAACTTTTCAAATCCCTCTCAAAATTGTTGAAATTCTCTTGAAGCTTTTAAAATTCTCTCTAGAATTTTCAAAATCCATGGCCACATGTTTACAATTTCACGTAACAAAATGGCTAAAATTCCAGCTGAAATTTTTTCAAAGTCCCTTAAAAATTTTCCAATTTTTGTCCCAATTCTTCCCATTCCCATTGAAACTTTTCAAATTCCTCTCAAAATTGTTGAAATTCTCTTGAAGCTTTTAAAATTCTCTCTAGAATTTTCAAAATCCATGGCCACATGTTTACAATTTCACGTCAAAAATGGCTAAAATTCCAGTTGAAATTTTTTCAAAGTCCCTTAAAAATTTTCCAATTTTTGTCCCAATTCTTCCCATTCCCATTGAAACTTTTCAAATCCCTCTCAAAATTGTTGAAATTCTCTTGAAGCTTTTAAAATTCTCTCTAGAATTTTCAAAATCCATGTCCACATGTTTACAATTTCACGTCAAAAAATGGCTAAAATTCCAGTTGAAATTTTTTCAAAGTCCCTTAAAAATTTTCCAATTTTTGTCCCAATTCTTCCCATTCCCATTGAAACTTTTCAAATTCCTCTCAAAATTGTTGAAATTCTCTTGAAGCTTTTAAAATTCTCTCTAGAATTTTCAAAATCCATGTCCACATGTTTACAATTTCACATAAAAAAATGGCTAAAATTCCAGTTGAAATTTTTTCAAAGTCCCTTCAAAATTTTCCAATTTTTGTCCCAATTCTTCCCATTCCCATTGAAACTTTTCAAATCCCTCTCAAAACTGTTGAAATTCTCTTGAAGCTTTTAAAATTCTCTCTAGAATTTTCAAAATCCATGGCCACATGTTTACAATTTCACGTCAAAAAATGGCTAAAATTCCAGTTGAAATTTTTTCAAAGTCCCTTCAAAATTTTCCAATTTTTGTCCCAATTCTTCCCATTCCCATTGAAACTTTTCAAATCCCTCTCAAAATTGTTGAAATTCTCTGAAGCTTTTAAAATTCTCTCTAGAATTTTCAAAATCCATGGCCACATGTTTACAATTTCACGTCAAAAAATGGCTAAAATTCCAGCTGAAATTTTTTCAAAGTCCCTTAAAAATTTTCCAATTTTTGTCCCAATTCTTCCCATTCCCATTGAAACTTTTCAAATCCCTCTCAAAATTGTTGAAATTCTCTTGAAGCTTTTAAAATTCTCTCTAGAATT